>NW_018405944.1:1657979-1732961 GCF_002113885.1 Mizuhopecten yessoensis
ATAGGTATATAGAGCGTGGAGCATATTCAGTATGCCGGCATATTCTACCAGGAGGGTATTCACTATCTAGGTATATAGAGCTTGGAGCATATTCAGTATCTCGGTATATTGTACGTGGAGGGTATTCAGTATCCCGGTATATTGTACGTGGAGTATATTCAGTATGTCGGTATATTGTACGTGTAGTATATTATCCCGGTTTATTGTACGTGGAGGGTATTCAGTATCTCGGTATATAGAGCGTGGAGGGTATTCAGTATCTCGGTATATTATACGTGGAGGGTATTCAGTATCTCGGTATATAGTACGTGGAGGGTATTCAGTATCCCGGTATATTGTACATGGAGCGTATTCAGTATCTCGGTATATTGTACGTGGCGGGTATTCAGTATCTCGGTATATTGTACGTGTAGGATATTCAGTATCCCGGTATATAGTAGTATCTCGGTATATTGTACGTGGAGGGTTTTCAGTATCTCAGTATATTGTACGTGGAGGGTATTCAGTATCTCGGTTTATTGTACGTGGAGGGGATTCAGTATCCCGGTATATTGTCCGTGGAGGGTATCCAGTACCTAGTTATATAGAACTTGGAGTACATTCAGTATCTCGGTATATTGTACGTGGATGGTATTCAGTATCTCGGCTTATTGTACGTGTAGGATTTTCAGTATCTCGGTATATTATACGTGGATGGCATTCAGTATCCCGGTATATTGTACGTGGAGGGTATTTAGTATCCCGGTATATTGTCCGTGGAGGGTATCCAGTACCTAGTTATATAGAACTTGGAGTACATTCAGTATCTCGGTATATTGTACGTGGAGGGTTTTCAGTATCTCAGTATATTGTACGTGGAGGGTATTCAGTATCTCGGTTTATTGTACGTGGAGGGGATTCAGTATCCCGGTATATTGTCCGTGGAGGGTATCCAGTACCTAGTTATATAGAACTTGGAGTACATTCAGTATCTCGGTATATTGTACGTGGATGGTATTCAGTATCTCGGCTTATTGTACGTGTAGGATATTCATTATCTCGGTATATTATACGTGGATGGTATTAAGTATCCCGGTATATTGTACGTGGAGGGTATTTAGTATCCCGGTATATTGTCCGTGGAGGGTATCCAGTACCTAGTTATATAGAACTTGGAGTACATTCAGTATCTCGGTATATTGTACGTGGAGGGAATTCAGTATCTCGGTATATTGTACATGGGGGTATTCAGTATCTCGGTATATTGTACGTGTAGGATATTCAGTATCCCGGTATATAGTACGTGTAGGATATTCAGTACCTAGGTATATTATACGCGGAGGGTATTCAGTATCTCGGTATATTGTACGTGGATGGTATTCAGTATCTCGGCTTATTGTACGTGTAGGATATTTAGTATCTCGGTATATTATACGTGGATGGTATTAAGTATCCCGGTATATTGTACGTGGAGGGTATTCAATATCCCGGCATATTGTACGTGGAGGGTATTGAGTATCCCGGTATATTGTCCGTGGAGGGTATCCAGTACCTAGTTATATAGAACTTGGAGTACATTCAGTATCTCGGTATATTGTACGTGGATGGTATTCAGTATCTCGGCTTATTGTACGTGTAGGATATTCAGTATCTCGGTATATTATACGTGGATGGTATTCAGTATCCCGGTATATTGTACGTGGAGGGTATTCAGTATCCCGGTATATTGTCCGTGGAGGGTATCCAGTACCTAGTTATATAGAACTTGGAGTACATTCAGTATCTCGGTATATTGTACGTGGAGGATATTCAGTATCTCGGCTTATTGTACGTGTAGGATAGTCAGTATCTCGGTATAATGTGCGTGGAGTATATTCATTATCTCGGTATATTGTCCGTGGAGGGTATTGAGTACCTAGTTATATAGAACGTGGAGTATATTCAGTATGTCGGTTTATTGTATATGGAGGGTATTCAGTACCTCGGTATATTGTACGTGGAGGGTATTCAGTATATAGGTATATTGTACGTGTAGGATAGTCAGTTAGTTTTTTGGCTTATTGTACCTCTAGGATAGTCATTATCTCGGTATATTGTACTTGGAGGGTATTCAGTATATTGGTATATTGTAAATAGGAGTATTCAGTATCTCGGTATATTGTACGTGGAGGGTATTCAGTATCTCGGTATATTGTACTTGGAGGGTATTCAGTATCTAGGTATATTGTACATGGAGGTTATTCAGTATCTCGGTATATTGTACTTGGAGGGGATTCAGTATATAGGTATATTGTACGTGTAGGATATTCAGTATCTAGGTATATTGTACGTGGAGGGGATTCAGTATCTAGGTATATTATACGCGGAGGGTATTCAGTATCTCTGTAAATTGTAAGTAAATGGTATTTAGTATCTCGGTATATTGTACTTGGAGGGTATTCAGTATATAGGTATATTGTACGTGGAGGGTATTCAGTATCTAGGTATATTGTACATGGAGGGTATTCAGTATCTCTGTAAATTGTACGTAAATGGTATTTAGTATCTCGGTATATTGTACGTGGAGTATATTCAGTATGTCGGTATATTGTACGTGTAGTATATTCAGTATGTCGGTATATTGTACATGGAGGGTATTCAGTACTACGGCATATTGTACATGGTGGGTATTCAGTATCTCTGTAAATTGTACGTAAATGGTATTTAGTATCTCGGTATATCGTACGTGGAGTATATTCAGTATGTCGGTATATATAGTACGTGGAGTATATTCAGTATCTCGGTATATTGTACGTGGAGGGTCTTCAGTATCTCGGTATATTGTACGTGGGGTGTATTCAGTATCTCGGTATATTGTACATGGCGGGTATTCAGTATCTCGGTATATTGTATGTGGAGTGTATTCAGTATCTCGGTATACTGTACATGGAGTGTATTCAGTATCTCGGCATATTGTACATGGAGTGTATTCAGTATGTCGGTATATTGTACGTGTAGTATATTCAGTATGTCAGTATATTGTACATGGAGGGTATTCAGTAATACGGCATATTGTACATGGTGGGTATTCGGTATCTCTGTAAATTGTACGTAAATGGTATTTAGTATCTCGGTATATTGTACGTGGAGTGTATTCAGTATCTCGGTATATTGTATGCGGAGGGTATTCAGTATCTCGGTATATTGTACATGGAGGGTCTTCAGTATCTCGGTATATTGTACGTGGGGTGTATTCAGTATCTCGGTATATTGTACAGGGAGGGTATTCAGTATCCCGGTATATTGTCCGTGGAGGGTATTCAGTACCTAGTTATATAGAACGTGGAGTATATTCAGTATCTCGGTATATTGTACGTGGGGTGTATTCAGTATCTCGGTATATTGTACGTCGAGTGTATTCAGTATCTCGGTATATTGTACGTCGAGTGTATTCAGTATCTCGGTATATTGTACATGGAGGGTCTTCAGTATCTCGGTATATTGTACGTGGAGGGTCTTCAGTATCTCGGTATATTGTACATGGAGCGTATTCAGTATCTCGGTATATTGTACGTTTATGATATTCAGTATCTCGGTATATTGTATATTGAGGGTATTCAGTATCTCGGTATATTGAACGTGGATGGTATTCAGTATCTCGGCTTATTGTACGTGTAGGATATTCAGTATCTCGGTATATTGTACGTTTATGATATTCAGTATCTCGGTATCTTGGACATTGAGGGTATTCAGTATCTCGGTATATTGTACTTGGAGGGTATTCAGTATCTCGGTATATATTGTACGTGGAGGGTATTCAGTATCTCGATATATTGTACATGGAGGGTATTCAGTATCTCGGTATATAGAGCGTGGAGGCTATTCAGTATCTCGGTATATTGTATGCGGAGGGTATTCAGTATCTCAGTATATTGTACGTGGAGGGTATTCAGTATCTCGGCATATTGTACGTGGAGGTTATTCAGTAACTCGGTATATATTAAACATCATGTAAAATGCACAGTATGTGACCAAGGTTATTGAAACTCGTTTGTATTCTTTATCGAACATTATGTTAAGCATAACATGAACAAATGTTAGTGTTTTTTTCATCTGTATAATATATCACATTTGATTGGATTATATTGATCACATGACTTTCAAGTAAAGCATTGTGATTATTGCGGTCCCTTATATGGAGGCCTATTAGACGAAAACAATGTCACGGAAGTCTCTTAATCTTTGCTTTCGTATACATTTTCTTATATGGCATAATGTAAAACAAATGCTTATTATCACCCTAAATACCACTTCATTACCGACGGGCATTTACAAAAAACGAATGGGTAAACCAAACACACACAACCATATTATGTAGTATGTATAAAAAAAAATCACATGTACCTGTAGCTGGTCTCATGGTGAGGGGTTGGACTGTGTGGCTAATAGTTTACCTGTATCATACAGTGGAATAGCAGGCTACGGGGGACATTAGTTTCCTCCTACATACACGAATGCATAAGACATCATGTAGAGGCGTATAGCAGGTCAATTCGCGTAAGGATATGGGAATATTGATAGATCTCTTCATGCGTACAAGGGCGTGGTCACAAAACGTTGAAAACTTAACAATAAGTTGCTGACTAATTGTGACGTAATGGACATAAATAAAGTTGAAATATGACATCATCGGTTTCTGTTAACAAAACGAAAATTCACACAAACCTGGTGCCATGAGTGCATCTTGTCTATGCGTTATGGCTACAAACAGACGGCAAAGAGGGAATATCAGTTACGAGATACAGTATAGTTTCAACTCAAAGACAAAAACAATAAAGATACACATACAATTTCATTAATATATTTGTTTGTTGACACTAATTCACATCGTTCTATAAAACATCAAAACCTGATGACATAACTGTTTTTCTTTAAAATCAGAATTTCCCGTCTAATGTATAACAGCTGATAAAGATTGTTCGAAAGCTTCATAACAAACCTATGTCGCAGAATTAATTGCTAAACGGTGTAGTTATACAATATGTAAAGAAGAGACTTGACGATGGATTTCTCGGGGAATATTGGTTTTACTGTCGGCTTATAAATATTTGACGTACTGGGAAATAGTATTGGCCCACAGTGGCGGGTTACCTGATCACAGTCCGGTTGTCAGCACTGAGCCCGATTGTATCAGATTGTATCGAGTATGCCTTGCGTCTATCTCTTGTTTCTACAGAATCCCATCTATCACCACTCAGCGTCACATACCTTAGAAATTGTCATTAAACACTTCTCTTTGCTGCCGTGAATTATTCATGGACATTTTCATATGGTTATCTATGGCGGACAATCATTACACAGAAAAGATGCCTTATTCAATAAAGATCTTCCATCCGATCGTCCTCTGGGGAGAAGGTCGCCATAATGGCAGTAATATTAACGTGCATTTCATCAGTACCAAACGGAGCAGGAAAAGGCGATTGGTTACCAGAGGAAAAAAAACTTGCCTCATTAGGGTACTTAAATGTCTGTAGCCACTGTCCTTCGTCTGATGTTTTCTCACATATACAAGGGAATAAAAGAGAATTTTATGATATTTATATGGAATGATTTCATGACGCATCTGAATCAGAGATTGAATTACCTACAGAAAAGGAATTACATTCAATTACCTGCATATGATACGTCTCTCGTGCAAGCCGCGTGTGTACCAACAAAACTCAAGAAACGTGGCCGAGTAAGATATTGCAAAAAACGCAACCCCTCTCTCGTGTGATTGCATGCGACGTCCGCCTAGGGGTATTATGATACCATAATAATATTACTCTTGTCCTAAGCCTTTCTCTAGTTTTCATGTCGAGCGGCCGCTATACACCTGGAGACGCTTGGCATAGCATTATGTAAGACCCGCGATAAAGCCGATTGCTGCATCGGCGCGTTCGAGTAATTAAACGTGAATGCATGATGTTCAGTTATCTCCTCAAGGCAGGTGAATAGGTAGAAATGGCTTCCTGCAACAGGTAATGGTAGAAACAAAGGTAGGCAGTGTCGTGGACAAAACGGCGATAAAGCCTCGCGAGAGACAATACCGTTATTAACGGTTCATCTAGGTGTGGTCAACGAAGTTTTGTTCAGCTCTTTAAAAATTTGTGGGAATTCTGCTTTTAACTATGTATCATCTATATACCACCAGATCATTATTTACACCAATACTGTGTGATTTGGAGTACTCTAGTCGGCTACGCTTGTTATCTACGCGGACCCCTTATAAAAAATAATAAGGATCCCTGTCCCACTGCACTGTAGTGTTCCCTATATATAGTAACCTCCCCTTAACTTCCATTGCACTGTAGTGTTCCCTATATACAGTAACCTCCCCTTAACGGCGACAGAACACCGACTTCCGTCAGTGAGATGAAACCCGTATGGTTGGAATCATGTAGGCGATAAACCCATCAACCAACCAACCAACCAACTTCCGTTAGGATACACTTGTGTTGACCTTTTGGTATTGGTATGGGGATCCTTAACCGCCTTGAAGAAATAGTTTTCTTTTCATATATACGCTATAGTCATAAGGGAAAAACAGTTCCCAATACTAAGTTACATCTTTTGGTATTGGTATGGGGATCCTTAACCGCCTTGAAGAAATCATTTCGTTACAACTTGAATTCACCGACGCCTTTCGATCATTGAACGGTGTTTACTAGGGAGCATCAAGCTATGCCAAGATCGCTGTGATATGAAATCTTGAAGAAGTGCTTCCCATTTAGAATCAAAAGCTTAAGGATCCCCGTACCACAGCCAAAAACAGTAACTGATAATTTGAAACTGTTTTACCTGGCATGACTATAGCTTTGATAAATCATTTCTGAATGGAAACCATACTGTGCGGGACTACTATAAAAAAATAAAGATGAAATATATGAAATTTAATCAAAACTGTTTTCTGAATGCGAAAAAAAACCCAGTGTGGCTGGACCGGGATTCCAACGTTGAACTTCAGATTGTAATATCATTGTTCTAGTCGGTTAAAGGCTACCTGGTTAAAGGCAGCGAATCCAACCGGAAGTCAAGGGGAGGTTACTGTATAAACACCACAGTGCAGTGGGGCTGTGACCCTTAAAGCGATGAGTATTATGTGGGCGAAATGGGTTGTTTTTGTCTGCATTTTCTTGCTAAATTACCTGAGCGAGAGTTTTTAGTTCTATAGAGATGTTTATATTGTTTTGGGGGTTTGTTTTAGCTTTGTCTTTGTGTTCCCCATTACAATTTAGCCAAATTATTACTTGAGTCTTATTTTCTTGTGTGTATATGATATGATATATGAAAGTTTTATTTAAATTCGGTATAATTACAAACTACAAAACATAAGCTCTAATGAGCTTTAACCGAATACATACAAGCATAATTATACAACAAGCAAGCAAACTAAAAAAAGAGAAAGCACACATAAAAAGTAAGCAAGCACTAAAAATGGCAGAGCAGTTTATATGCAAGCATATGCAATAAAAATGGACAATAATAACACAAAGGCACATTGAAATTAACTGAAAGCTTATCTACATACAGAATAGCGGCGTTCTGAACCATTCCAGGACTGTATAAGACTCTTTCTGTGTGTGAGAATGTGTTATCGGTATTACGCCGATACGCCTTTAAGTCGGACAGAATATAATAAAATATCTCTTGATCGTGCTGGGAATCGAACCAGGGTCGTCTGCGTGGCGGTGTTACCATTTGACCAATCCGCTCACACGTTGATTATTTCATATCTGGCATATCGTCCTCATCTCGAGATTTGTTTGTATTTTGAAACTGGTCTAGAAACGTTATCTGAACGTAGAACTCGGCGGTAATTACAACTATTTTACAAAATCCATAAGAATCTTACACCTAACTATCTTACCTCTTTACTTCCCCCTACAATTTCAGAAAGCACACACTATAACCTCCGTAATGCTGAAAATTACTGTATACCTAATTCACGACTTCAATTAACAAATTTGTCCTTTTTCCCCTCCACAATCCGACTCTGGAACCAGTTAGACCTTAATATAAGACACAGCGTTTCATATACAGCTTTTAAAGACACTCTTCGCAGGCTTAATACTTCAGAAGTCCCTATATATTATCTCCTTGGTGATCGAAAAAGTAATATTTTACACACCAGATTGAGAAATAACTCTAGTACCTTAAACAATCACTTATTTCATGCTAATTTAATAGATTTTCAGCACTGTCAATGTGGACATCCTATCGAAGATACATATCACTTCTTTTTTACTTGCAATAATTATGTAGATCAGAGAATTAAACTCTACCGCGAATTAAATGATTTCATTCCACTTAACTTGCAGCTACTACTATACGGTAAAAGTGAATTGTCGTATCAAGAAAACACCCTAATAGCCAAACAGACGCAGCAATTTATTCTAGATACTAACAGATTTTGAGTATATTTTCCTGCACTTCTTATATTAATGTTTACTAGCTCTAGCTAGCTAGCTCTCTCTCATTCTTCCTCTCTCTCCCCTCTCTCTGTCTCTCTTCACCCCCCCCCCCCCCCCCCTCTGTCTCTCTCTCTGTCTCTGTCTCTGTCTCTGTCTCTGTCTCTGTCTCTCTCTCTCTCTCTCTCTATCTCAATTAAAGCAAATGTCAATATATATGTTATATGCCATCTTGATAATTTGTAGTAATATATTGTAGGGAAAGGGCTTAATATAAGTTGTAAAACTTGTGCCCAACTCCCATTGTATATAAATTACAATAAAATATGTTTAAATCAAAATTGTTCCTGATTCCATTATTTGTGAGATAAACAATGAAGACACCTCTTATAACTTTCAATCATGTATTGCTATAATACATGTATGTGAGCAACTGGTTAGCTGTATCAGCTCCAGTGAACATGCCCATTAATGAGTGGACATGATGTGGCGGGAAAACATATTACAGAGATAGTCAAACATGCGAGAAAACAACCTTCGGTTATTTCGATGCGGCGTGTATAATGTAACATTACGCTATGATAATGGAAACATCGGGTCCAGCTCCTCTTCCTAGGAAATACATTAAGTGTAGGCAAAGATCCAGTGTGGACGCGATCGATGGTAAGTTTAATTACGCGTCCTGTTTCTTATTGCCAGGTTCCGCCCTGTATATTGGCGCCATGGTGTGAGAGTAATACACAGCCGATCACATCTAAGTCCCCGCCATTGTGTGAAACAAATGATTAATTCTGTGCCACTTTGCAACATCTCTATAGTTTCTCATTACTTGAAGATCGGGACGCTGTGAGGAGGTACCTGTGTCAGTTCAGGGACGCGCCATTTCTATTTTTTCGTCCACACCTGAATGTCGACAATTTCCGGTTTACTATGTCGGCCTCACTTGAATGGTTACGGGTTTTGTGTACATGTTTCGGTGACTTCCGGTAAAGACACCCTAAGCCATTAGTGTTAGATTAGGTACCTACGCTGTCATTTTAACTTGATCGATTCGCAGCTATTCTTACAGATAGTCTACCTCCCAAATCAAATATGTTTGTTTCCATACATTAGACGAGGTTTCAACTTTCGCACACATCACTTAGTGCGCAATAGGCCACGAGACAATCCGAATTGGCCGAGGACCCTGCGATATTGTGTTTGTCCACTTAAGCGTTCGATACAGATACCGTAGCCACGTTCATATCGCTACCAATTAACCACACGCCTTCAGCATTTTCACGGATTATCTTTTTATGCAATCTGATTTCTAATATACGAACTCGGTTCTAAATATTTGCATTGTGCTTTTGAGAAGGTAACAATATCCTTTAAAGGTTTAGAAATATTGATTGAATTCGAAACTTATAATTAACTTCCGGTCTTACCGGAAGTGGCTCTGAAATTGTACATTAAGCCGCAGGTCTATTGGTGGAAATTAAATTAAGAGTAAGAATAATGACTTTCTAATGGACGTGGCTTAAGTAACAAGTGAAATGATACAAGACCGAAATGAGATGTAAATCTTCTCTCGTGCTAACATAAAAAGAATGTTAATAAAAGCCGTTCACACCTTTGATTCTGATAAAGTAGCTGCTGATATTCGTAAACACCGACAAATACTTCTCCTTAAACCAAACAGGATATTGCAAGATTTAGCGAAACGCGGCGCGATCGATGATGGCGAAGTCCAGGACAAAAGACGAAGGGAGATGAAACAGAGGCTGGATACAGGTATAGCCGGCAAATGTCAGGCAAGGTCCAGGTAAGATTGCGGTTTCCCTGAATACACCTGATGGGACAGCGTTCGTTCGTTCAATTCTATACATTCGCTAAATGTCTTTTCCCACAACGCCAGCAGCCGACGCATTGTGACGAAGAAAAGATGGTTAAATAATGAGTTAATACCTGTGTGACGATTGATTTAAGTCGCTTATTCCTTTTCATACAGTGTCACAAAGAGGCATTGTTGACCCCGCTTTCAATGTGTGGGAAAGATGGCTAGGGCCTAATCGAGGGAAGAAAGGAGACGTAATTACTTTATAGACCATCCGCTCTGTGTGGTAAATGTAGCACAGTGTTCTATACAGGAACAAAAGACCCACCGACGTTACCACTATGGCCGGCACAAGTTGTGGCAGAATCAAGCCAGGTTATTCGATATTCACTCAGTTCATACTTATGATATACCCTGCTTTTAACTAACACTAAGCGATGATTCCATAAACCCATTGCTGTAATAAACTTGTACACAAAAATGCAAGAAATTCAAGTTGAAACGCCCGATTAGCAGCGAGTATTATTTTAATTAAATCACAGTTCTAAGAATTTCTTATTCTATTAAGATTTGTCAACGCCCGAGTTTTAATATTCTATCAATCGACTGAAAAAAATCTAAAAACAAACATTTGATTCACTATATGTAGAAACACATAGATTCTAGACATTTATCTCGATTTCAGTTTTTCGATTATGTATTCCATAATACATCATTTTTAGTGATTTTTTTATTTTTATTTTTTTTAACATACAACAATTCAGTTTATTTTATTACTGAATTTAGTTTTCAAGGTACATGTAGAAGTGCACACCTGTACAATGTTTTTGATTTTTCGAGTACCCTCTGATTTTATCATTTTACAGTGTACCATCGTTTTCTGTATACATATGCTTGTTCCTGTATTACGAGTGCCCTCTTATCCTATTATTGTACTACAATAGTTTTTCTCCACAGATCTGTAGCTTGATCTGGTCACCTGTCATTATCTTATCGACAGACCCCTACCTGTATTTTTAAGAATCGGTTACAAATAATATCTGGTTCTATCATTGTCTGGGGTATCCTCGTACCACATCCAAAAACTGTAGCTACACACTGGAAATGGTTTTGTCGTGCGTGATTATAGCTTTGATAAATCATTTCTGAAAAGGAAACCATACCTTACGGGACTTTTATGGCGAATAATAAAGATGAAATAAACAAACTATAATCAGACACAGTGTTCTGAGTATAAAAGAGTCAGTGGGCTACGGATTCGAACCCTGGTCCTCATATTGTTATATCATCGCTCTAACCGTTTGAGCTACCTTGACATCGGAAGTGTCCTGGCCCCACTATGCTACAATTATATCCAAACGGAAGTTAATGGGAGATTACTGTATAAAGGAAAACCACTTTGCAGTGGAACAGGGATCCTTTAAGACAATTTAGACTGGATTCTCATCCTTATTTTTCTACGTACTCTTCGACAGGCTTCGCCTTGAAAATACAGTAACAATAGGATCTTTCAGCTTACCTCGGCTAATTCAGGTACTCTTCATCAATTAATATGTTGGTACGGAATCTGCCGAGTTGTGACGAGTACAACTGGTATCAAAAGTACCAAGGCAGTTAATTCAGTCTAATAGACAGATGTGTACAGTCATTATCTTGTCATTGTTATTATTTTACATGTATTTCGAGTATCCTCAGATCCTATGGTCCTATCGTTGTCTTTATTTGAACATATATCTCAAATATAGATGATACCTGAGACAAATGTTCAAATAAAGACAACGATAAGACCATAGGATCTGAGGTTACTCGAAATGATGGTTTGTTCTCCTTTCTCTCACTTTTTCTTATCAAAGGAATTATATAAACACTAGAAAACAATAGAAGTGTCATTATAGTCTGTTCTGGTATAGTACAGGTAGATTATTTACCTGTATCTACCTGTTCACCAATAGGAAATACTGTGTTAGTTATAGGAATATTTAACAAATATATTTCCTAATTTTCGAAATATTTACTGGAATTATGAATAAATATATACAAGATTCGAGTTATTACTTAATAAAAACACATCAAAATACATTAACTGAAAACCCTGCTTTTATTAATTTCATATTAGATACATTTTATACATTTTTACTATACATTTACATACATGTTATATATATATTTCATAAAATAGAACTAAATTTTGCAAGCAATTTTAATGTGGGAGAACACAGGTAAAACCCAGGTAAAATATCTATATGAAACAGACTATAACTGCTATCACAATATTACTGCCTCTAAGGTTTTATTAAAAAGTGGGAAAAAGAAGAACACACCGTTATCTTTACCACCAGAACCTTGAAGTGGTTATTTTTAAAACATCGCAGACAATCAGGGCCCCATGTTGTGTAATAAAGACAGAGTGATAAATACAAATCGAGTACCGTTTCATCATTCAAGATTAATTATACCATTTGAACAAGAAAAGAACTATTCGTTTATATGGTATGACAAAATAAACAGTGTTCTAATTTAATTAAGATAAGACTATGGATTTATTTTACTCTTCACCTCTGCGCTGACGAGTTTAAGCCGATGAGAAAGTGCCGTGTTGACAGAAGCCGGTAAAGGTTTAGCGGTCACATAACACACAGATGTTCGGTAACGGGGTTTTATTGCCCAGATAAAAAAAAACGCAGGGGATTTTCTTCTTATTGTGCTTTATTTGTCTGTTAGTTTTTTTGTAAGGATTTAGCAAAAAAAAACACCAGAAATTTAACTTCTTAAAGAGGTAATGCTATTTTATCTGTATCGCATTGGTTGTAAATCAAACCAATGTTTTAGAATTCCAGTTATCCGATGTCATTTCCTATCGCAGGTGAGATAACCTACTATTATGTAGAGTAATTATTATATTAAGTCGCTTGCGTGCTGTTTTTTCTTTGTAACACTCCGACCAGCAGTGTACCTGCATCTTACTTTTAAGCTTGCCTAGCTTCAGCTTAAAGTCTCCCTTCAATATATTGTAACATGCTATGTCAAGCAACACCTCGTTAGACTGCCACATGCTATATAAACAAAGACTTTGCTTATATGTTATGTGATATAGTTATATGTTATGTGATATAGTTATATGTTGTGTAGATATAGTTATGTGTTATGTAGATGTAGTTATATGTTATGTAGATGTAGTTATATGTTATGTGATATAGTTATATGTTATGTAGATGTAGTTATATGTTATGTAGATGTAGTTATATATTGTGAAGATACAGTTATGTGTTATGAAGATGTAGTTATATGTTATGTGATATAGTTATATGTTATGTAATATAGTTATATGTTATGTAGATGTAGTTATATGTTATGTAGATGTAGTTATATGTTATGTAGATGTAGTTATATGTTATGTAGATGTAGTTTTATGTTATGTTGTGGTGTTTGCATGTGTTGTAGTGTTAGTGTTTTTGTGTTGTAGTGTTAGTGTTTTTGTGTTGTAGTGTTAGTTATACGTTGTTAAATGACATTTGTATGTTGTGTCGTGGTAATTTAAGTACGAGTTATGTCATAAACAAAAAGTATTTATTATCAAGTGAAAGTTGTTGAATACATGGCAGTTTGTTAAAGTTACATAATAATGTACGTATCAGTAGTTACATGGATGACCGATTATACTCACGGCTTCATTTCAAAAGTTTTCTTTATTTGTATGAATGTGAGTGGGAATACGTTCAGCCTGCATCCGTACATATTTACTTACCAAGTACAGAGCGATCACGACTTTTATTTCTGTTACACAAAGGAAAACAGCAAAGATACATTTTTAGGTAAACACTTTCACAGATTTAATGGAATTGTTGCTAATTAAATAACGTAAAAGCATGGAACATTTGCCTCTGTATAACACGGCCGGATTGCGTTAGGTGAAATATTTACTCTCGCGCTCTGACACGAAGTGGTACTTTAAATCCGTCTCACGATTTCATTATATATATTTTTTGAAGAATGCGTCTTTTACCGTCCGTTTTTTTCCCTTTTCATGACGCTTAATTAAAATTACCTGTCGATCGTTACACTTAACAAGAATCCACCTGATTACTGTGCAAATATTGGAACAGATAACGCGGGGAAGAATACGTCCCTGTCACAGGCAGGAGGTCTACACCGGTATCTTAACATTTTTACCTGTAGCCGACGGAGACTGTGCACTTTGCAACGTTTTAGAAATAATGCTTCAATGTCGTACACCGGAAGTGAAGCTTTTACTGAGCTTTTAGCACCAATGTAGGTGTCACTGTGAAAATAGCACGTATTCACATACAGAATGGCACGTTCTAAGAACTAAAGATGGCAACAGATGAACAATGCCCACATCAGTTTGTTTAATTGATTATCTCGCTGAAATTGTTTGTCCTATTTTCTAGACTTGTGAGAGGGACCGTTTCTCAGGTATCAAATATTTGCAATCCAAGTCGTGTGTGTGTGCGGAAGAATAGTATTTTTGTGGTTGTCAGGTAATAGCATGAGTAGGAATCCTCATTGTCAGAGACACGCTACACCTTTTAGATACAGATACAGAACACAGGGACCTGATAATTGGTTACAGCTTGGACTTAAACTAAGGTGTTCAGAGTTACTTTACACGTTTAAGGGGTTACATGTAAGATCAATTTGATCTAAACCCTTTAAACGTGTAAAATTACCCTGTGCTCCTGAAATGTTACGCGTCACTCCCCGAATGTTTAAGCCGATTCTAACAGGACAGTTATATATTTTAACCGTGGTTTGACTACTAAATGTGGCTTTATTAAAAGTAAACTTATTTTGATAAATAGATTGACTGTTTGATTGAGTATTTATTTGATTGACTGATTGACTGATTGATTGATTGATTGATTGACTGACGTATGAATTTATTGATCGATCGGACGATTAGTTGATCGTGTCATTCTATTTCGTATGCATATCCGTATTACATAATTCGTAAGGGCAGTCAGTATGTCCCCTCGGTTCTAACTGCGTCCCTTTTCTATATTAGTTATATCTCCTTGCTAATTATCGCGTTCCCTCACAACGTAATGCGTGCTTTCTGTATATATTGTTTCCCTTGTTACAAACAATGCGTTTCCTTTCTATAAGTTATACGTTCCGTTGATGTATATTTTGCGTATCATTGTTTTGTAAACTTTCCCTATTTTTATAAAGTCTATTTATATTTCGAAGCAGTTGCATTTCGCATAATAAACAACAGTTGATTTCCATGGAAAACATGAAAAATGATAAAACAGTTTTCACTTAAGGTCCCAATATTTCGGCCGCCTGGCCTTCTTCAAAGTCAAGGATGGTTTCAAGTTACATCTAGTTTGCTTCCTCGGAAGTAGAAGAAATGGTTATAATTATTATGCATTTTATATAGTAATGCTTTTTTTTCTGTTTCTGTCTCTCCTCAAATATGTCTATAAAGCGTTCAATATATTTTGTTTTACGTGAAAATGAAGCTTAACATAAAGGCTCTGGCCGCTTCTAGCTAAACTTTTGTTTTTGTTTCTAATTTGTCCGAGTTTATCATTCTATGACTATCCCAGAGTTTGTTAGCATATTCTAAAATATGTCTTATACCTTTAAATAAATAAGATACAGTTTACTTTTTCCTCAACATATATCACTAAACATAAAACAGATGAATGATCAGAAGATGAAATGGCGATATTTGAAATATACGTTTCCCGTTTCTCGTTTTCATTAATGTTTCCAAAAGATGTCTGTGGAAAGCAATTTTCGTCCAAATTGTATTATCGTATACAAAATTAACATTTTTCTAAAAGAGTCGATACGAAATTACATCCGTTTTATCAGGGTTAAAAGTAAACTTCGGTTGCATTAACTAATGGTCAATGATTGCTAAATCATGATGCATATTTTTTTTTAAATTTTCATGAAACGGCAAGTGAAGTGATGCCAACAAATATTTTTGGCAAGGAATGTCGTGGCTTTCTATAAGTATTAATCGACGGGTTCATATCTGGATATAACAAAATATCAAAGCCAAATTGCATATCATGTTGATTTTAACATTTTTCTAAAAGAGTCGATACGAAATTACATCCGTTTTATCAGGGTTAAAAGTAAACTTCGGTTGCACTGACTAATGGTCAATGATTGCTAAATCATGATGCATATTTTTTTTTAAATTTTCATGAAACGGCAAGTGAAGTGATGCCAACAAATATTTTTGGCAAGGAATGTCGTGGCTTTCTATAAGTATTAATCGACGGGTTCATATCTGGATATAACAAAATATCAAAGCCAAATTGCATATCATGTTGATTTTAGCATAACAAATTGTTTTCTAAGTCTGCATACCTTTTGTAGCAAAAAGTTATTATTTTGTAACATATATTAAAACGTTTCGTAGGCATCTTTCCCTTTTCGCTGTTAGTATTATACATGCTTAAAAACACTGATTTTGACACAGTCCTAATTGGACTAAATCCCTTATGGTGCATTACACTTGTTTACATTGCTTGGCTTTCTGCATCTACAAAAGTAGATGTTTCTTTTCAACGTATTTCGACTGATTAATGATGACACCCTAAACAGTATCAAAAACCATTCCTATAAACCGGTTTTCTTTTTCCGTATAGATCGAAGTTTCACGAGCTGCACTTATAACATTTGATCTTCAAACAATGATTTAGTAGGTCACATTCCTACAAATGGATTCAAAATCATTTTAAATATACCTTGCATAGTTGATGGTTTGATATACTTATCTCACTAGGCCCAAGTTTAGAGAGACGATGTTAAAATGAATGGTACTCTTAGATAAAAAATAGTATTAGAAATATATTCTTATGATCATTGTTTACAATTAAAATATTCATTATGCCCTACCAGGAATGATACAAATGAAGAATAAACGTGGATGTAAGATGATTGTGCATCTTGTAAATAAGTTGGAGCTTGTACATTTTTCTTTCATCTTGTTTCTATAATCGCAATTCCAAAAATATAAGAAATACATTTTTGATACGATGGAACATTCTTTTATCTATCAAATCGAGCATAGAACAACCCATGGAAAATTTGTAACAATACGCATGCTGTCGATTTTTTTTACCAGATCGGGTATTAAACAGCCACCCCAGAGTTTACACTTATTCTCTCTAATTATGGAATGATTCATTCTTTTGCCATTTTTTGCCTAGATTATTTAGGTACTTGGATCTTACGTCATGAAAACATAAAGTACGTACAACCGCCGCCCCTTCTGAAATACCTTGACAAACAAACGGTTAGTTATGTTTAGACTGTTAATGATAATCGAGGGTGACCTATGATCAAAATTACCGTCTGTATTGAAACATCACGGAAACATTTGAATATGAAACCCATCTGCGAAACGGGTATGCAAACGATCATCAGCCAAATTTACAACCGTGAATATAAAAATCACGGATTATGCCGTCCTATTCCCAATTTTCAAACGCGCCTCGAACGAGACTTAAACAAACAAAACACTTTATAATGAAATGTTTATTAATTGTGTAAAAACTAATCATTCTCCTAATTCTAATTCAACATATGTCGTAAGTGGGGGAACGTTGAACGAGTGCGCAATCTGACTCTTTTATAGAATAATATTTGACGACATGGGACGAGTTTTGATATAACACGGGTAGAATGATCGGTAAACAGACGGAGAGGTACTGGTCTAACGTTGGGTGTAGGGTACAGATGGCTGTTTTTATTAATGATAGCCACCATCACTTATACAAATGATCAATTCTCCCGGATGAGATTTGTGTCGAACATTTTGAAAATAAAAGTACTCCAAAGCATTATAAAAGTATGTAAATAGCGCCTGTCGTATTACCTCAAACAACAAGTGAAATCTCTGTATAGATTCAGTGTAATTAATAATCGCGTACAACAGGCAAATAATTAACAATTAATATCTCGTTGAAAATCGAATTATACAAAATATGTGCTTTTAAATCATGATAGGGCTACGTATGAAATTTACCCGTAAAATAATATTGCTACTTTGAAATATTAATATGGTCACCACTTGAAAAGTCCGACGAAGCAATACTGCTGTATTTACGACTCTGACAGGGCTTAACCATATGTTATTAATGAAATCACAGAGGCTTCGTGTTGTCCATGGTAAAACTCATTATATCATTTTGCCTTATTTGTCCTGATTTAGTGTTTTATTTTTTTCTAATTTAGATTACATTTTTTTACTACTCAATGTAGTTCAACCATGTATTTACACTTATGTTATGATTAAGGACAAATGTCTGTTTTCGGCAACTACCGTTTTTTTCTTACCAAACAATGGTTTAGTCGTGCGTACGGCAGTGACCAACCCTGAAGGTAGGGGTAGAGAAATAACACACCTACTGTTACCTACTGCATGTATCGTAAGAGGCGACTTAAGTGGGGAACCCCCTGCAGATTTGGGGATTTGCTTTTGTACCCATTATTTGGGGACACAAAAGCGATCAAAATATATCTACTGCACCCATTACAATATTTGGGGTCTCCAGATTTCTTTCTACTTCTACCTTTTTATTTTCTAGCGCTTTGCTTGGCAAACACCTCAAATTTGGCTTTAATATTGAACGTTTGCCCAGGTGACGAAGGCAATGGGTTCTGTCCCCAGGCTGGGACATACCAAAGTCTTTTAAAATGGTTGTTTTTATTCCCTGTTTAACGTTCAGCATTTAGGGTGATGGCAACAACAGGTTCACCCGTTGTCAGTATAATGTGACCGGGCGGAATGCTGTGCTGAGTACCTTCGGCATGGTATTGCAGTGAGATCGCACTTTAAAGTCGGCATCAGATCCGCGCTATCACAAGAAAGCAAGTACACCGACATACCCTACCTCCAGCTCACATACACACATGCACACATATACAACAACACATGTGGAGGCACGTCCTTAAATGACCTTATAGATGTTGATAGGACGTTAAAAAACCGGCAGTGACATTAATGTTATTGAAACAAAAGGAGTGGATTTCGGTTAATTTTTCAGCTATTTTTTCCAATCCTTAACTATTATATTAGGAATGAGGTTCATCAGCTTGGTGTGAGTAATAAATGCTTAGTTTGTTTTGAAAACAAACAGTACATGTAATCATGAAAAGTGTTTTGTGAGCTTTCGAAAACGTCTGTTTCATTTGTCAAGCAAAGAGTGTAAATGACGGTTGTCTCGCCTCTGAATCGCGGTTTGGAATCTTTTAATTTCAATCATTATATAACTCATCATTTCATACTCAAAAAAAATATATATAACACTCGAGATCATTTTAACTGAAAAACCATGAAGTCTTCGCCAATTTAACCTTCCGTGGTTCTACACAAAATGTGTCCTTCGTCGTTAGTATATACTGTACGCATCTTTCCTGTTCTTATTTGACTCCAAGAGTCCAGCGCATTTAACTCCAATTAAAGCAATGCTTTTGTCGATATATTTCGTTTTTAGTTTCAACTGAACAGTGATACATAGTTTAGACTATGAATTACGTGATGACATGAACTTATTTTATGAAGCTTCATCAGCTTGAAGGAATACTGAAATTAAATTAAATAAGTGACATTGTCAAAATAATGAAAACTGAAAACAGAAGGTACCCGTCCGAAGATAAATAAAACCCCACCGTGAAATGATAAATACTAAATCAATCATACTTATAAACAGGCTTTTCAAGAAAAGTCATCCGAAAATTTCAATTTAACAAGCTAACTAGGCTAAATATGTCTTCGTTTTCTCAAATAGATGAATAACAAAGGAAAATCTGCTATCTTGTCAGAAAAATTACAGGAGTATTGACTAACAATAACGGCAATTCAGGAAATTTCAAAACCAATAATCATGTGATGTATGTAATTGTATGTAAGGGCGTATATATGTCTGTTACTGTGATTATGTCATCAATTGATTACATCTAAAAGGAATTTTATTTTGAATATTTTTATTGTAATTATGGATTGATTTCGTTAAATATGACAACACATGGAATGAAGTGAGCTATCATTCACTGTCTTATGGACACAAATATCTGTCTCCATTATCGACAGCCATCGCTTTATTAGCTTCTCCACTTGTCTTCTTCGTCATTCAAATACAAACAATTAAATAATGGTTTCATTCCCATTTTGCTCTTAAAAAGAACGATTGTTTTGTAATAATAATTCATAATTCAAATATTTTTAATCTTGATTCGGCATTTTGCGTGAGCGATGTAGAAAATAATAGCATTAAAACACTTGAATATATTTGCCTGAGCACAGCTTTGCAATATTTGAATATCTCGTGATTTAAATTGGTGGGGTTTTTAATTCTTAATCACTAATTTATGAACTGACATGTGTGATTTATATTACAAAAAAAACTTGTGATTTGTATTCGAAGTAAAATTATTTCTTTCCGAAACTTGTTGTTGATATTCGAAATCTTGTAATTCACATTCGAAAAAGTTCGATATTAATGTACGATATTTTGTGATTTATATTCCAAACTTGTTACATCTATTCGAAACCGTGTGATCTGTACTCTTATAATCAATCTTGTAAGCATTATTAAAGAGAGATTAACTAAAAACGGTCGGTGCCGCCACGACTGGAAGTTCGATATGTTTATTGTTCAGTTTTATGAGAATTTCCGTTCTTCAGATATCATGCCTTCATATTTGATGATTTGTTGTTTTGACAAAAGTATTAAGGCTACAGTCATTGGGAAAATGCCGATAACGTCAGATTGATCATGATACAAATGATATACTGAACATGCGTTTAGAGGCTTCGGGCATTAATCACCTGTTATGATCATTGAATACAAAATTTTACAATCAAATCACAGTATTCATTAAGTATTCAAACGGCATGATTTCGAATATACACCAAAGGTCTTGAATATAAATAAGATTTCGAATGTGAATCACAAGATTTCGAATATGAATCACTAGATTTCGAATATAAATTGCATGATTTTGAATATAAATCACATGATTTTGAATGATATATATATCACGCTTTACCATAATAATCACTAGCCTTATGATATAAATCACGTGATTTTCAAATATTACCACGTTTGATACGTTATACTCGTGCCCATATCCTTCATATTTCTGATCAAAAATATTTTTTAATCTTTAAATAGTTTATACCATCAATTTCTTTCTTTTTTATAAGCACGCTGTCGTTTTGTAGATAATAGTATCTTGTGTGACCAGCCGTAAGGTCAACAGCAACAGAACAGAAATAGAAATGCCTTTCTTCATCAGACCGTAGCTGCTAAAAGACGTCAGAATAAAGAAACAAAACCGCTGTAGGCCAGTTGTCTCCCTTAAAACGTTTTCGTTTTGATACTGTCTGATACCCAAAAATGTCTTAGTTATATTAGGTGTCCGCTTTGATAGATCTTTCTTCTGGTGGCCTATCAGTCTCCAATCTTATCTGTAATCTCAAAGCTGGAGTTGTTCTAGCACTGTTTACATTAAAAACTAGCATAAGCCATCTGTGGTATCCGAAAGTTGTATATTCGTTACGTCAAAACGGGTTTTACAGAAATCCTTCCATTTTTTCTGTATTCTACATAATTATGTTCCTGGACGCTTTAGGCTTCGATGTTTCACTCATTGACTTTTATTACCACATCTACTTGTAAATCCTTGATGAACAAACTGGTCTTATGATGTTTCTTTGTTTAGCCATCTGCATCTACAATCAAAATGTTTAAACACGTGCCTCTATTCTTCGTATATCTAGTGATAATTTCAGATGTGCCATAATCTAATGAAGGCGAAATAACAATCGGATAACATACATGACATCTTCATCGCAACCGGAAATTACATAGAGGTATATATGTAACATATTTATGGTAGGTTAATTAAATGTGATGTACACAGCGAAGTTCTAACTCGAACGTAAGATTTTTAAGAGACGGGTTTTATTTTCTTCCGTTCGTTCCTACCCGTAATTAAGTTGCAATGGTAAACTCCTTGCACCTCGCGATCATCAAGAACACATGAGATGTGTTACCAAACTGACGACATGACCCTGGTAGCGTTACGTTCCGAATAATAACTCAATAAGCAGCACTTCTTAAGGAGATAGGGTAAAGACAGGTATATTTCTCTCCAAAAATGACAGAAATGCATTTGTAGAGTGCTAGCTTTGTATTCTCGATATATTTGATGATATTTATAGATATGCAGACTGTCCTTTTTATATCTGCTTATACTCAACCATCAAGTGTAGTTAATATCATAAATAACTTGAACACAACAATACAACTTTACATTAGTATCGCTTTTTATAGGTTAAGTTAAGCTCATATCTTGCAAGCTTCCCATAAATGCAATCACTTCCTTTGTTCTCGAGATAATCGGAGAGGCAGAGCTTTCATATAAAATAACACGTTTCAAACAAATTCTAAAGAAATCTTAATTTAAGATGGCTATCTTGGCCGCGCCGTATTCTTTTCTGCACCGATCACCGTGAACAATGTGTCACGACCGCCTCCCCAGATTGAATGTCCGTCTTATTTGGTAATAAAATCTCAACTGCTGTATTTAAGCAATCAAGTAATTAAAACAACAATAAATAAAGACAGGGGAAGCAGTGATATTCAGCTAATATTAAAATCCGTCTCCGCTGATTAACGCAAATTGCCATAAGAATTGCTAGAGAATGCACGTGGCAGCTGAATTCGGTATGAGAGGCGGGTGGATAATGGTAGTGTAGGGTTTCTGAGGTCCTCCCAGTTACCACCCTCCCCGTCCTTACCCTGCCAACAGATGCTCATTCCACAAACTACCAAGGAGCGAAACAGTGGCAGAAACAATTTAGAAATTTAACCATTTGGTTTAATGAAGGTTGCTTTCAGTCAAACAGCAAAAAAAGCATCAGCAGCGTGCAGAAACTTGGAACTTCAAAGGATCTGTGTTTTCACCTTGGCTTTTACAGAGGTTTTCAATCATTTTTTATTGGCCACATTTGTTATAAATTGCCAGGTAACACAGAAGAATGCCAAAGCGTCTAAAGAATGGAGAAATTGAACATATTAAGTTTCCTTCCATATATATATATATAAATGTACTGTTAATGAAAATATCAATGCAATCTCTTGGAAATGAGAAGAAATGTATTCAAACGTCACTTCAAAGGATTATCACTCGCCCGTAAATCAAACAGGTAGAAATAACTGTTTTATCGTCTTTCCCATTTACAGGTATCCTTATTGGGGACGTAAAAGATTAATCAAGTGGTTTAGGGAAAGCTCCTTAAGTAGCGGACTTGAGTGTAGCTCTTTTATTGCTAATGTACTGTGAAGCGACCGCCAATAACAATCGATAATTGATACTTTACCTAGCGTCTCGGACATAGCCTGGAGAACGTGACTATTAGCGAGACAGATAACCACGCCCCAAAGTAATACATTCAGGTAAGGACGTTCATGACAAAGTCTGTCATTGCATAAACACTGGATTTTGTTTTGAATAGAAAGTCTGGTGCACACTTAAGACTCGTTAATCCAGCCACCAATATGATACTCCTTAACCGCTCTCACGTCAAACCATGTCAGTAAAGTTAACGAACAGACATATTTCAAAACTTATTGAAGAGAACAGACTGATATTTTACCAAACATACGCAGGCACTTTTCCTTAGAACGAATGGGTCTGCATCATAAACGATCCGTAGCCCTTTGTTTTTTTTAAATAAATATATATAGAATAGAAAAAAAAAAATGAAAGCGAAAATTCTGAAACTTTATCAAACATACACGGTTACGTTTGTTTGACACAAACATGTCTAGAATATCGACGCTCCGTTGCCTTTTTTGTACTGTCATAAAAAGATAAAAATTAAAAAAAAATGCACACTCAACAAAAACGTTCATTCTGTCACAATGCCGATTATGAAGTCACGTTTGTTCCGGAGAGGTTTTATGCCGCAACTTTAATTCGCTAGTGTATCCCCTTTGACTAATAACCTAAAAAACCTGAAATCCACGAGCGGGAGTCACACAGCATACATCGTGTCTACGCCAAAATAAAATAACATCGAAGCACATCACCACTTATTCATTTACATATAAATGTATGGTTTTCACTTCATATAATGAAAAGGTCGCAACAGATTTTAACTTTAAAGAGTGTTTTCAATAGTTTTTTAAACCTTGTAGGGGGGAAAACATTTCTTATATTAAGAGAAATTGAAGAAACGAATCGCTGGTTAGGCAAACCGGACAGTATATGTCGAAGCAAAGCAACCATTCAAATGTACATGTATTTATTCTGTGTGGTCTGTGACAGGGTGTTGTGACAGTTAGGATAAACATAGCGGCCAGGGCAAAACAATGAACCACGGCACCAATACACATACACAGAATCCTAAATCAAGTCTATATCTTTATTTTTCGAATACTTGGGGGGGGGGGGGGGAAAAACCTATACATAGTTGACATACGATATTTTTCAATTTGACTGAAAAGGATGTAAATATATATATATATATATATTTTATGGAAGCAAATACGTAATTAATATAGGCGAAGTGGAATGGATATTTTTTATGACCAAAAGGAGATCAACTTTTTTTTTAAAGTTTTTTTTTGTTACCTAAACGAATCTCTCGAAGACATTATTTCCTAAAGAATTAAATATTTCAGCACAGAGATGATGTTCATAAGTTGTGACGTTGTTTAAGTGTGAAATATAAGGCTACATGTATCGGGTCTCCTGTACATAAACACCCGGTCACATTTCTCGTGTAATCTTATGACGCTAATTTCAGCAGAAACTGACAAATACATGAGAAATATGAGAACGAAGTGACGATACTGGTTTGGGGTATTTTAGGGTAACATAAAGGTGAGGATTTTATGTGGGAAGGGGAAGAGATTATAGATAGAAATGTTTAACTACGACACAAAAGTATCGTATTGTTTTGCACT
This sequence comes from Mizuhopecten yessoensis, assembly GCF_002113885.1. NCBI lineage: Eukaryota > Metazoa > Mollusca > Bivalvia > Pectinida > Pectinidae > Mizuhopecten > Mizuhopecten yessoensis. Next base: position 1,683,170 of record NW_018405944.1, read on the forward strand.
TTTTGCGACATGATCCAAAACATATTATCCTTCTATCATATTCTTATTTCAAGTTAATCTTCTTTGACATAAACAGCCCTCCGGAAGCGTGTATTACACTGCATGTGGCATTCCATATAAAACATCTCAAATACGCGAAAGTACCTAACCTAGGATCTGTAACACTGAAAATGGATTTATCGTACGATATATGTTTTGTTAGTCAGCAAATTCACGAAGAAGTCTTGGCTAACATAGTCGGTTAAACAGATCATATCTACCCAGATAATCCCAAAACAAGTTTAAGAGTAGCGAATCAAATGTGATACGAAGGGGAAAAGTAACTATCCTAAAATGAAACTTGTCCACTGTGTCATGGATTTCAAGAAAGATGCACATCAATGTGATGGAGGGAAAACCCAGATGTTTGTATCAATGTTTTTCCTCAATAACAATGATGTGCATCGTTCACGAAATTCTAACTCGGGAATAAAACATTTATATATCAGGATATATAGAATCAAAGGTTCGACCAAGTGCCTTATCTCTTTAATGTTAGAAGGACTGGTGTTTATTTATTTGGTTCCACAAGCATAGGTAAACTGATTGCATATAAACAGTTGGCTATAGGTGAATACCGATAGTCTTCAACCAAATTCAACAAAAAAATAAACATGTTATTGATGTCACCAAGAACATTAGCAGTATCACAATATAGATTAGTGTTTAGACTGTAGTTTAGTCCGATATCTACCAAGGTAAATGTAGTGGTAAGGTGTTTAGAAAGTAGTTTAGTCCGATATCTACCAAGGTAAATGTAGTGGTTAAGTGTTTAGACAGTAGTTTAGTCCGATATCTACCCATGTAAATGTAGTGGTTAAGTGTTAGACAGTAGTTAAATCCGATATCTACCAAGGTAAATGTAGTGGTTAAGTGTTTAGACAGTAGTTTAGTCCGATTTCTACCAAGGTAAATGTTGTTGTTAAGTGTTTAGACAGTAGTTTAGTCCGATTTCTACCAAGGTAAATGTTGTGGTTAAGTGTTAGACAAAAGTTTAGTCCGATATCTACCAAGGTAAATGTAGTGGTAAGTGTTTAGACAGTAGTTTAGTCCGATATATACCAAGGTAAATGTAGTGGTTAAGTGTTAAGACAGTAGTTTATTCCGAGATCTACCAAGGTAAATGTAGTGGTTAAGTGTCAGACAAAAGTTTAGTCCGATATCTACCAAGGTAAATGTAGTGGTTAAGTGTAAGACAAAAGTTTAGTCCGATTTCTACCAAGGTAAATGTTGTGGTTAAGTGTTTAGACAGTAGTTTAGTCCGATATCTACCAAGGTAAATGTAGTGGTTAAGTGTTTAGACAGTAGTTTAGTCTGATTTCTACCAAGGTAAATGGAGTGGTTAAGATTTTGGATATCAGTTTAGTGCCTTTTTTAACATGTTACATATGTTGGTTAAGATTTTTGACAGCATTTTACTTGATCAAGTAAAAATATAAACCAGGAAGATGCCGGTTTGAGCAATTTTGGAACACAATAGAATACGTGAGTCACCCAAATTTTCCTGTGCACATCTATATTAAATTGCCAATTTCTCTTCTCTTGAAAGTGTGAATGGGACAGGATTTTTAATATAACAAACTGATCTCCGTATCTCTGAAATTTACAGCATTTATTAACAAGCATTAATTTATTGATATAGTTTCTTAGCGGGTATGACTTCATATATGTCATGTTATCGAATTGTATAGATGTTCTTTGAATGCCTGGTCACGTAAAGCAGATCTGTTTTCTTGCATTCATAAATTAATAATAATATTTCAATATAACTTTGAGATATGTCAAACATTTAATACATTCACAGAAGACATCTGCTTCCCGTTTCACCCATTGGATAAAAAGCACATAAAACTGTAAGGGTTTAACCTTTGACATTTCTATTAATATTAAAACAAAAGAATAATACATATACGATGTATGGGAGTCAAGCTGTCACTATCAATATATACATAATACTTAGCACCTACCTTTGTATATTTCCTCTATCCCTGATCATGAAATATTAATCTGATAAAATTATAAAAATTCTATATAAAGGCATTCTACAGCAACATCTTGTTGAACAATTAATCTAATTAAGACTCTTTAAATGACTAATTCACGCTTCAAAAGTTATTTTAAAAATATTTATAAAGTTATGATGTCGTTAAAATTTTATATGACTCATTGATTGGTATATGTAACAGGTCGCCTTACGTTTTATGCTCAAAACATCAACTTGTAACACATATCTTTGGACGTATTGGCGACAAAATCGGTTTTTGGGAATTGATCAGATATTTTTAGAACATCTTTCTATTTTTGATTATTTTAACAACTGTTACAAGTTTACTTTTTATGTACTGATTATTTGTTTAAACATAAGTTCAAAATATGAAATATTAATGTTAAGTTCACAGTAAATAATTTTTCCTGTTGCAGATCACCCTATCCATCCTTAAATTCGTTTTAAGCCCCGAAAGTTAACGCCTTTTAATACACTTACTTTAATTATGACTTCTGAAAGATAAAATGCAGATGCTTGATTTTTTTTTGATTTTTTTATTTAACAAAAATATTTTCTTATTTGTCCTTTTCACATGTTTAGTTGATTCATCGGTTGTTTAATTTAAATAATATTATCGATGTTAAAGAAAAAACGATTTAAAGAAAATATTTTGGGTAAATTATCGGGCTTATTTACATCTGTATTGATCAAATACTTCATAACGTATACCTAATGATTTTGAAAGCACACTGTTCTGCATCACCTTAAACGGATACCATATTGAAATAAAATTTGAAAATACTATTTTTTTTATTTTATTTTTTTAAATCAAGGCTTAAACATGTTTGTTTTTATTTATTATTTGTTTGTTTATTTGTTTTGTTAAACTTCTATTAGTTATATACGCAGCAGGCTGCTATTAGCTTTTAAAGCGATATTATAAAGGCTTTCAGTGTCCATACAACACAGATTATTGTGTTGCCTACCACTCCTTGCATTCATATCTCGTAGTTTCGATATATCATAGTATTATATTATACCAAAAGCCTCCATACAATGTATACCAGTATGTAAGCTTCCATACATTACTGATGAGGGATCAGCTTAAATACTTTATATATAATCCTTTACCTTCCAAACATTATAGACTGCAAACCTTCATAGGTTATTATGTGTTTAACTTATGAAGCTTCTTAGCACCATTAAATAACAGTCTCCTTGCTTTATTAACATTTTATATCATACTCTTAACTTTCTTACATTATCGATTAGTCTCTTACCTACACCATACTTGAAAAATCACTTGATTAACTTCCATACATGCACTTTACAATTCTATAAATCTATAACTAATGCAGTACTGGAGTTTCCATCACTTAATAAATCAATATATTCGCTTAATTTCCATAATTATTCATTAACCGATTATACTTTGTATCCTAAGATCATGAGTTATCGCTTCAATACACAATAGGTCTGATCAGCAGTTTCCATACTTTTAGATCGAGGTTAAGCCTCAATACATTATAATTTTATAGCTTAAATCTTCCATACATGATATATCTGACTAGAAGCCTTCATACATTATATATCTTGGTAATAACTTCCATATATTACAGATCTGGCTAGAAGCTTCCATACGTTATAGATATGACTAGAAGCTTCCATACGTTACAGATCTGGCTAGAAGCTTTCATACGTTATAGATCTGACTAGAAGCTTCCATACGTTATAGATCTGACTAGTAGCTTTCATACGTTATAGATCTGACTAGTAGCTTTCATACGTTATAGATCTGACTAGTAGCTTTCATACGTCATATATCTGGCTAGTAGCTTTCATACGCTATAGATCTGACTAGTACCTTTCATACCTAATAGATCTGACCAGTAGCTTTCATACGCTATAGATCTGACTAGTAGCTTTCATACGTTATATATCTGACTAGTAGCTTTCATACCTAATAGATCTGACCAGTAGCTTTCATACGCTATATATCTGACTAGTAGCTTTCATACGCTATAGATCTGACTAGAAGCTTTCATACGTTATAGATCTGACTAGTAGTTTTCATACGCTATAGATCTGACAAGTAGCTTTCATACGTTATAGATCTGACTAGAAGCTTTCATACGTTAAATATCTGACTAGTAGCTTTCATACGTTATAGATCTGGTTAGAAGCTTTCATACGTTATAGATCTGACACGTAGCTTTCATACGTTATAGATCTGACTAGTAGCTTTCATACGCTATAGATCTGACTAGTAGCTTTCATACGTTATAGATCTGACTAGTAGCTTTCAAACGTTATAGATCTGACTAGTAGCTTTCATACGCTATAGATCTGACCAGTAGGTTTCATACGTTATAGATATGACTATTAGCTTCCATACGTTATAGATCTGACCAGAAGCTTTCATACGTTATAGATCTGACTAGTAGCTTTCATACGTTATAGATCTGACTAGAAGCTTTCATACGTTATAGATCTGACTATGAGCTTCCATACGTTATAGATCTGACTAGTAGCTTCTGTACATGATCGATCTGACTAGTAGCTTCCATACATGATAGATATGACTAGTAGCTTCCATACATGATATATCTGACTAGAAGCTTTCATACGTTATAGATCTGACTAGTAGCTTTCATCCGTTATAGATCTGACTAGTAGCTTTCATACGATATAGATCTGACTAGTAGCTTTCATTCGTTAAAGATCTGACTAGTAGCTTTCATACGTTATAGATCTGGCTAGTAGCTTTCATACGTTATAGATCTGACTAGTTGCTTTCATACGCTATAGATCTGACTAGTAGCTTTTATACGTTATAGATCTGACTAGTAGCTTTCATCCGTTATAGATCTGACTAGTAGCTTTCATACGATATAGATCTGACTAGTAGCTTTCATTCGTTAAAGATCTGACTAGTAGCTTTCATACGTTATAGATCTGACACGTAGCTTTCATACGTTATAGATCTGACTAGTAACTTTCATACGTTATAGATCTGACTATTAGCTTTCATACGTCATAGATCTGACTAGAAGCTTTCATACGTTATAGATCTGACTAGTAGCTTACATACGTTATAGATCTGACTAGTAGCTTTCATCCGTTATAGATCTGACTAGTAGCTTTCATACGATATATATCTGACTAGTAGCTTCCATACATTATAGATCTGACTAGTAGCTTCCATACATGATATATCTGACTAGAAGCTTTCATACGTTATAGATCTGACTATGAGCTTCCATACGTTATAGATCTGACTAGTAGCTTCTGTACATGATAGATCTGACTTGTAGTTTCCATACATGATAGATCTGACAAGTAGCTTCTATACATGATAGATCTGACTAGTAGCTTCCACACATGATAGATCTGACTAGTAGCTTCCATACATGATAGATATGACTAGTAGCTTCCATACATTATAGATCTGACTAGTAGCTTCCATACGTTATAGATCTGGCTAGTAGCTTCCATACGTTATAGATCTGACTAGTAGCCTTCATACATGATAGATCTGACTAGTAGCTTCTATACATGATAGATCTGACTAGTTGCTTCCATACATGATAGATCTGACTAGTAGCTTCTATACATGATAGATATGACTAGTAGCTTCCATACATTATAGATCTGACTAGTAGCTTCCATACGTTATAAAGCTGACTAGTAGCTTCCACACGTTATAGATCTGAATAGTAGCTTCTGTACATGATAGATCTGACTAGTAGCTTTCATACGCTATATATCTGATTAGAAGCTTTCATACGTTATAGATCTGACTAGTAGTTTTCATACGCTATAGATCTGACAAGTAGCTTTCATACGTTATAGATCTGACTAGTTGCTTTCATACGCTATAGATCTGACTAGTAGCTTCCATACGTTATAGATCTGGCTAGTAGCTTCCATACGAGATCTGACCAGTAGGTTTCATACGTTATAGATATGACTATTAGCTTCCATACGTTATAGATCTGACCAGAAGCTTTCATACGTTATAGATCTGATTAGTAGCTTTCATACGTTATAGATCTGACTAGTAGTTTTCATACGCTATAGATCTGACAAGTAGCTTTCATACGTTATAGATCTGACTAGTAGTTTTCATACGCTATAGATCTGACAAGTAGCTTTCATACGTTATAGATCTGACTAGTAGCTTCTGTACATGATCGATCTGACTAGTAGCTTCCATACATGATCGATCTGACTAGTAGCTTCCATACATGATCGATCTGACTAGTAGCTTCCATACATGAACGATCTGACTAGTAGCTTCCATACATGATAGATCTGACAAGTAGCTTCTATACATGATAGATCTGACTAGTTGCTTCCATACATGATAGATCTGACTAGTAGCCTCCATACATTATAGATCTGACAAGTAGCTTCCATACGTTATAGATCTGACTAGAAGCTTCCATACGTTATACATCTGACTAGTAGCTTTCATACGTTATAGATCTGTCTAGTAGCTTTCATACGTTATAGATCTGACTAGTAGCCTTCATACATGATAGATCTGACTAGTAGCTTTCATACGCTATAGATCTGACTAGTAGCTTCCATACATGATAGATCTGACTAGTAGCTTCCATACATTATAGATCTGACTGGTAGCTTCCATACATTATAGATCTGACTAGTAGCTTCCATACGTTATAGATCTGACTAGTAGCTTCTGTACATGATAGATCTGACTAGTAGCTTCCATACATTATAGATCTGACTGGTAGCTTCCATACATTATAGATCTGACTAGTAGCTTCCATACGTTATAGATCTGACTAGTAGCTTCTGTACATGATAGATCTGACTAGTAGCTTCTGTACATGATGGATCTGACTAGTAGCTTCCATACATGATAGATCTGACTAGTAGCTTCTATACATGATTGATATGACTAGTAGCTTCCATAGATGANAGCTTCCATACGTTATAGATCTGACTAGTAGCTTCTGTACATGATAGATCTGACTAGTAGCTTCCATACATGATAGATCTGACTAGTAGCTTCTATGCATGATAGATATGACTAGTAGCTTCCATACATGATAGATCTGACTAGTAGCCTCCATACATTATAGATCTGACTAGTAGCTTACATACATTATAGATCTGACTAGTAGCTTACTAGAAGCTTTCATACGTTATAGATCTGACTAGTAGCTGCCAAACATAATAGATTTGACTAGTAGCTTTCATACGTTATATATCCGGCTAGTAGCTTCCCTACGTTATAGATCTGACTAGTAGCTTTCATAAGCTATAGATCTGACTAGTAGCTTTCATACGTGATATATCTGACTAGTAGCTTCCATACGTTATAGATCTGACTAGAAGCTTCCATACATGATAGATCTGACTAGTAGCTTCTGTACATGATAGATCTGACTAGTAGCTTCCATACATGATAGATATGACTAGTAGCTTCCATACTTGATAGATCTGACTAGTAGCCTCCATACGCTTTAGATCTGACTAGAAGCTTTCATACGTTATAGATCTGACTAGAAGCTTTCATACGTTATAGATCTGACTAGTAGCTTTCATACGTTGTAGATCTGACTAGTAGCTTTCATTCGTTATATATCTGACTATTAGCTTTCATACGTTATAGATCTGACTAGTAGCTTTCATACGTTATAGATCTGACTAGTAGCCTTCATACGTTATAGATCTGGCTAGTAGCTTTCATACGTTATATATCTGACTAGTAGCTTTCATACGTTATAGATCTGACTATTAGCTTCCCTACGTTATAGATCTGTCTAGAAGCTTTCATACGTTATAGATCTGACTAGTAGCTTTCATACATGATAGATCTGACTAGTAGCTTTAATACGTTATAGATCTGACTATTAGCTTCCCTACGTTATAGATCTGACTAGTAGCTTTCATACGTTATAGATCTGGCTAGTAGCTTTCATACGTGATATATCTGACTAGTAGCTTTAATACGTTATAGATCTGACTATTAGCTTCCCTACGTTATAGATCTGACTAGTAGCTTTCATACGTTATAGATCTGGCTAGTAGCTTTCATACGTGATATATCTGACTAGTACTGACTAGTAGCTTTCATACGTTGTAGAAGCTTCCCTACGTTATAGATCTGACTATTAGCTTCCATACATGATAGATCTGACTAGTAGCTTCCATACATGATAGACCGGACTAGAGGCTTCCATACATGATAGACCGGACTAGAGGCTTCCATACATGTAGACCGGACTAGAGGCTTCCATACATCTCTGTAGGCGGATTCTACCGCTCCCTTTCATTAAAGAAGATTGATAACGACTTTATAAACACGACAATCACGTTTTTCAGGAGTACAAAATACCATGACACCCTCCTGAGGACTGGATTATCTTGCAACACGTAAGTGATGAAGCTGCCCTAAACACAAACCGGAAATTCATTTTACCCTCCCATTGGTTTCTATCAATTTACTTCTGGTGATTTGATTAAAACAAGACACGCGAATAAAATACATGTATATAATGCGTTCGGTTCTTCGCAAGCCAAATTAGCATAAATCGGAAGCTATGACAAGAGCCTGGTTATATTAAGCCATCTTTTATCTTGATAGTGAGCTAAGATATGCAGAGCGCGGTAAAAGAAATCCATGGAACTTGGTTGAAACATCGATCTCAAAGCGAGGCTGTTTACTCGACCGCTTATCGGCATTGTTAAATGCCATGTGACACGAGTTCAACAAAACAGGAAAAAGCAATGTTGAACATAAATATCTAATTATGACCACTGTCTATGACATCTGATTGTATTGTCTCTGGCGTTCTCACAGGAACTCGGCATCCTGTAATCTCGCGAAGGTACGTCAACTTCTCGTAATATCACGTGATGTACTTTCCGATCTCACGGAGGGTCTTTCCGTGAACAGGACAGATCACGAATATGGTCTTATTGCTTGTTAGATTTCATGCAATTGTATAATACCGAGAGGCTTCAATATGTGATGTTGCATGGAACATAATGTTTAGAATAAAAATAGTTAAAGTGTTGTCACAAATGATATACATGTAGTTTGAAATGTAAGATACTCTCTGATGAAATATATAACAAACTTGTGTTTCTATAGTACTTCTTATGACCACAAGTTGGAAACATGTGATACTTGTTCAATTTATAGTACTTTAAACCCGGAAATGTAATTGTTCGTCAATACTGGCCGTCTTTCGGTGAGTAGTTATCTTTTGTCTGGTAGCTAAATGGCAAATACCTTACCTTGGATTTGTACATTTAGAACTCTCAGCCCACAACCCCAGTATATGAGGCTGTGCTGGTTAGTATGGATGTGGTGATGTGTGAATTGTAGGATTTTTTACAGGTTGAAGGATCTCTTTGACAGGTCCTCGACCCACATGCCGTGTAATGAGATCCATTACCACGCCGAACCCATCTTAAAAGTGACAAACGTTCAACAGAGAACTTAAAGGGAACCTGTGCAGTATTCAATGAAAAAAAATGAGAATAACGTCATTTTAACAACAAAAAAGACGTCATAATGACTTATGTGGAATGACACTGGTTTTCTGTACAGTTCTGTCAAATTCGGTAATTTAATAGGGAGGGCCTGTTTGCTAAGATGTAGGCTTACTATGGTTAAATTAACGATGAGCCAATTGACTTAGTCCTGAAACAGATTCGATATGAACTGACTGGTAGTGGAAAAAACAAAATCTCATGTTCAAATAAATCCTTATGTGATACAGAAACTAAATCTAAGCCCGAACACGATCTGTCGTCATAAATGCTGTGGTTACTTCACATCTCGCCATCTAATACTAGCATTCTCACATATCGTGATGTAACGACGATGTTTAAGCGCAAATAGTACTAGAAGCATGGTAAGTAATATCTTACTACTGACAATGAGCGATAGTTTGGTTGTTATATCCGTCAACTTCGGCGTAAGGGGATCAACTATTGCTTACATCTTCAACATTTGTGTTAGTTTGTTTAACTGGTTCTTCAATTTGAAACTGATCGCGGGTTCCATCTTGCTTTTTAGTAACATATACCTCTTTTTCAGTTAAGTGAATTACCTTTAATTAAACACCAGTTAATATGTTACAGATGTTTTTAGGGCATCAAATTTCGTGGTTACCAGCGAAAAATATAACAGTTATTGGGTACACGAATTCGTGGTTTACGAGTACTCACTAAACGGGGAATTGCTTTATATCAAACTTCGTGGGGCCATAATTCGAGGATGAAGATTACCCATAAAATCAGCAAAATTTGGTTGCCAGGGGGGAGGGGGTGCACTTGTCTGTCACCAAAGCGGCCAGGGTTCGATTCCCCGATCCGATCGGACGTNCCCTCCCCCCTCGCTAATATCCGAGCCAACAGCAGTGATTAATATAAGTTGAAATAACTCGTTTCATAAAATGTTGTAAATAAACAAAGTTAATATATATTTAAACTCCGCCTTACAGTACCTCAAAGTTCTATCATTCATCTTCAACGTCAACAAGCAATGACAAAACATACTCCGAACGCAATGACAAAGCATACCCACTTTTAAAACACCATGAGCCGGATCGTTTTTCTGCTCCTCAATGTAGCACCCGTCATGACGTCTCCGGTAATGAATTCTTTAACGTCGATTTAACCCTCACAACCTAGCTCTGGCGACGACTGACAACAGCATCTAAAATTGGTGGTAACAGGGAAAGATATTATGTTACGTCTGAGGAAAGGAAAACAATAAGTATATCGGCATCATAAGCTGTCACGTACGCCACATAGTTTAGTAGTGTGATGACTGTTGTTGTCGTCCCGTTTGAAAACATCAGCTATGGAGGTAGAACGTGGATGGCATGTTTTCGATTAGGTATGATTTAATGAATACCAAATATACCTTAAAGATCGATGTTCCACTGCAGATAAACCACAGCAGAGTTTCACTGTAGATTTGCCTTTCATAATATAACCTCTCCTTGATATCATTTTGGATATATAACTGCGGTTTGACTTAATAACGTTAACCAGTTAGGTCAGATGGTTAGAGGAACGTTTTCATGATCTGCGGTTCAAGGTTCAAACCCTGGCCTGGCCTGTTTGCACGTTAAAACTACAGGATCCACATACCACTGCCAAATCTGTACCTAAGTGTTCGAAACTGGGGGTGTTTTGGCATGACTTTACCTGTGATAAATAATTTCTAAAAGGAAACCCATACCATGCGGGGCTTTAACGAGAGGTCAGAAAGATGAAATGAACAAAACACAATCAACAACGGCGTTCGGTGGGGCTAGACCGAGAATAGAACTTTGGAATTAGTAGACGTTTGTGTATCCAAACGGAAGTTAAAGGGAGGTTACTGTATTTACAAAGTGCAGTGCGATAGTGAGCCTTAAAACACTGTTACTGATACATTTTTGTTAAATTCATCTTAATTATATTTTTCGTAAAGGTTTCGCAACGTATGGTTTTCTTTTTTGATATGCGTTAACAAAGATTAAGCCATACCGGAGAAAAACGCCTTCCGTGGTACGCGAATCCTTAAATAGGCTCGTCCATCAACTGTTATCTTAGCCATTCGATAGCAAGCGATTACTAGTACTTTCACCATAGAGTATATATGCTAAGTGATATTTAATTGGTACAATATTTTAAGAAACTAGGGACATGTTATGCTCGTAAACAGATGTGTAAACTAATGTTACGAAAATAACAGAGAACTACCCCTAAAACAACAAGATAAAGGGAATAATCTTTACCGGCAACTGTTGTCGTTTCAGTTGATTGCACGCAATATAGCCGACACGTGCACACACTTGAAATAGCAGGCGTCTTCCTCATTAGATAAGCCGGGCACGCGCCGGCAAGTTAAAGCGACATTATGATACTCTCAAATTACTTCAAAATCAGGCTTCACTGAGCACGAGAATCCTTATCCCTTAGTCTTTCTCGTATCTCATAAACAGAAGAAATTAAAAGAAATTATGACGGAACGATCAAAAATTAAATTCTGTCATATCAAATATGTCGTTATGAAACTACATGTATTATGATAAACAAGAACGTATTTGCTAACAAGTTCACTTCTCCAAAGAACCGTTTGAATAGGGACAATATGAAGTTTAAACAAATTTGATAATGATACTTAATTGTTCGTCGTTCCGAAAATATGGAGTGTTTAAATGTTAAATGAAAGAAGGCGTCTTCTGTTGTCGGTTGCGTGTGAGCTGCGCGTGCCCGCCTCGCGCCTGGCCATAGCCAATGAGATAAGGGGATAGATAAAGTGAACAAACGTCAATATATCAAATCGAGAAGCCCCATTTATGGCGACAAGGCGGTAGAACGGAGACAGATGCGGTCGCGGTAGGGATATCTAAGGACTAATTTCCAACTAAAGCGTTTCTTTTTAATCGCCATAGAAAATCATTTTTGTTGAAGTTAAATCTATTCTCCATGGTAATTTATGATAAATCGTCATGAATCAGAAGAAATTAATTTTCAAACAATATTGTTTCTGTTAGATTGACGAGATGTCTCTTCGTGTCTGTTCAGAATTCATTCGTCATGGTAAATGTATCGAGACTACGCTTTGTGCTATTTACCTGAAATCTGATCGAATACCGTTGAGATTAAACCGACCGCTCAAGATAATAGATAGATTATTTTTCTCGTAAGAATGCCGGGAGTCGTCGGGCGATATCGATACGGTTAGAAGTACTGGAGGTATAGCCGTGTTTATGAACAATAAATTGTGAGAGTTTGGGGTGATTCGTTTCACAGGTAGCCAAGATGCAGACATATTTATCATCGCAATTTTACGTGTGATGCCTTTGACTAGTCATAAACGTTTGCTATCACGGCATATGTCTTTCCTTTAATACGGTGAGATTAATTCGGCCGATAGACAGTTACGACCTGTAATGTCAACCCTAGGAACAAAGTGCTCATAAAACCGGGTCTTTTAAGCGACGGAGTCATGGTATCAATTGTAGAAATAGCGTAAAAAAGCCCTGATGGAGTCAAGTTTAAATCTGTACTAATTGATGAGATGCAGTCTACCTGTTAAATGTCGTTTTTCTTTGTGTAACATATTAGATGCGTACGTCTTAATTCGATTGGCGTTTCTCTTAATGGCGATTAATACGAACATTTTAGAGGATTATAAAATATTTATTGTAGTCGATTTATGTCCTGGATCCTCCACATCCTAGCTTCGTGTGGTATCTAATTCATCTGACGTTGATTTCACAAGATACAATAATGCCTTGTGTGATATTTTCCCAGTGAATTGGAAACGACACATCCTACCTACCTTAGGCTGATATACAGAATAACACCAGTTTCATTTAGGAGTTCGTCTTAAGATCTGTAAATAGTCAAATAAAACACAACATTAAATCATAAATCCAAATACGGCATTGATAATAAAAAATATATACAAATTAAACAGCTATTATCATCACATCCATAGCATAGGCTGTGTCTCCGCTGGATTAAGTATAACGTCAATTTAAGTTTGATGTTCCCCGACGTCTATACTTAGGGACAAAATCGAATTCAACAGAGACATATTTGATTGACTACATATAAAGAATAGAAATCCAGACGCCATTTTATTTATGTATCTTTCTTTGTTGAATTTCTTTTGTATAATATATTCCATCTTAGGTATATGTTACTGTCACTATTCTTCACAAGGGGTTGATTTTTATTTACAAGTTCAGTGATATACCGATTGTTACTGTTTTGAATATTTACCAGTCGATTTAAACTGGATGTATTTAAGTTATGAAATGCATGGCGTGAACAATACAAATCACATAAGCAAACATGACGAGGAAACAAGTTAACTTCGTACTGATATAAATCCATCTCATCTTTCTAAAAAAAATAGTGGCCTTATAGATTACTAACATTTGACAATACTACTGTACATGCTCATGCAAACAAATGAAGAAAAAGAAAAGTATGTGATAAGGACATGTTACGAAAGATTAATTGATATTCCATAAAATATTATGACAGCATTTGTGAGGATTTCGCAATTTCATTTTATCAATATATTAATACTTGTATTGCTTAATCAAATCGTTTAGACTGGACAGTGCAATTTTTAAATATTTACTAGTTCTGATATACAATGTCCATTAGTATAATTATTTGTGTAATAGATTCATTAGGTGTTATATATATTACAATTCTATTGTTTGAAGATAGTTAATAGTTCTGATGTATATATCGAGATGAATAGTCTGCTGCTACAGATGCCTACTATTGCTGATATACGTTTAGACAGCTATTCTTTTGTAATACATTTACTGGTCCTGACATACGTTAAGATAACAAATCTCAAAATAACTCATGAACATATATTTACATAAGTACCATCACAGCGAAAAAAACATCTGCCCAAAAAACCAATAAACAAAATTTAAGTGTCAACCTGTCCATCTATAAAAACATCATTCTCCTTAAATGAAACATGTGTCTTTAAACACCGTTTACCGCAAACAAAGAATGTATAGATATTTTTCATTTCCATATTTTTTCACACACTAGTGACTTTTTATTACTTCAAAAAACAAATTCTGATAAAACGTATACGGACGTATAACAGAAAGTTACAGCGATCATTACAATTATGATTTTATTTCATTTGAAACAAATTGTGAAATAATTACGAAATTGAGAAAAAAAAATGGATAGGAAAGAAAGATAAATATAAAAAATATTGAAGTTTACAGAAAAAAAATCGTCAACAGATGTACTTTAAATGAGTCCATTGAACTACCAGGTGTCTCGGACAATTTACAACCTCAAAGTATATATTCGTTTTATTGTTTGTACAAATGTAACAAATTGGCACAACTTCTGTTCATATTTATAAATATAACCAAAAACAATATGATAAACCTAAGACCGTAGTTAATTGTTTTCTTATACCAATCCTATAACCCTCAGCTACTATTAGTTAGTGCTATGCGTAGTTAGTCCTGAAACATTAAGACCCTAACTTTTGAATCGTGTAAATATTTTACCTTTGTTTTATCTGATTGGGTTAATACTGGCAATCCGAGAACCCCGTTTTGCTGCTTTACCAGAGAATCTTGTAATACAGGGACCCCTACTTCACTGTTTCTCTCATATTATAAAAATCATATGAACGAGGCCCCCTATCAATTTACTGTTTTATTCAGATAATCCTATAAACCAGGGACCCTATCAATTTACTGTTTCCCTCAGATAATCCTATAAACCAGACCCTATCAATTTACTGTTTTTCTCAGATAATCCTATAAACCAGAGATCCTATCAATTTACTGTTTCCCTCAGATAATCCTATAAACCAGGGACTCTATCAATTTACTGTTTCCCTTAGATAATCCTATAAACCAGGGACCCTATGAATTTACTGTTTCTCTCAGATAATCCTATAAACCAGGGACCCTATCAATTTACTGTTTTTCTCAGATAATCCTATAAACCAGGCCCCCTATCAATTTACTGTTTCTCTCAGATAATCCTATAAACCAGAGACCCTATCAATTTACTGTTTTTCTCAGATAATCCTATAAACCGGGGACCCTATCAATTTACTGTTTTTCTCAGATAATCCTATAACCAGGGACCCTATCAATTTATTGTTTTTCTCAGATAATCCTATAAACAAGGGACCCTTTCAATTGACTGTTTTTCTCAGATAATCCTATAAACCAGGCCCCCTATCAATTTACTGTTTCCCTCAGATAACCCTATAAACCAGACCCTATCAATTAACTGTTTCCCTCAGATAATCCTATAAACCAGGGACCCTATCAATTTACTGTTTCCCTCAGATAACCCTATAAACCAGACCCTATCAATTAACTGTTTCCCTCAGATAATCCTATAAACCAGGGCCCCTAACAATTTACTGTTTTTCTCAGATAATCCTATGAACCAGGCCCCCTATCAATTTACCGTTTCCCTCAGATAATCCTATAAACCAGAGATGCTATCAATTTACTGTTTCCCTCAGATAATACTATAAACCAGAGATCCTATCAATTTACTGTTTCTCTCAGATACTCCTATAAACCAGGCCCCCTATCAATTTACTGATTCTCTCAGATAATCCTATCAACCAGGGACCCTATCAATTTACTGTTTTTCTCAGGTAATCCTTTAAACCAGTCCCCCTATCAATTTACTGTTTCCCTCAGATAACCCTATAACCCAGACCCTATCAATTAACTGTTTCCCTCAGATAATCCTATAAACCAGACCCTAACAATTTACTGTTTCCCTCAGATAATCCTATCAACCAGGCCCCCTATCAATTTACTGTTTCTCTCAGATAATCCCATAAACCAGAGATCCTATCAATTTACTGTTTCTCTCAGATAATCCTATAAACCAGGGACCCTATCAATTGACTGTTTCCCTCAGATAATCCTATAAACCAGAGATGCTATCAATTTACTGTTTCCCTCAGATAATACTATAAACCAGAGATCCTATCAATTTACTGTTTTTCTCAGATAATCCTATAAACCAGGGACCCTATCAATTGACTGTTTCCCTCAGATAATCCTATAAACCAGGGACCCTATCAATTGACTGTTTCCCTCAGATAATCCTATAAACCAGAGATCCTATCAATTTACTGTTTCTCTCAGATAATCCTATAAACCAGGGACCCTAACAATTTACTGTTTTTCTCAGATAATCCTATAAACCGGGGACCCTATCAATTTACTGTTTTTCTCAGATAATCCTATAAACCAGGGACCCTATCAATTGACTGTTTTTCTCAGATAATCCTATAATCCAGGCCCCCTATCAATTTACTGTTTCCCTCAGATATTCCTATTAACCAGGGACCCTATCAATTTACTGTTTCTCTCAGATAATCCTATAAACCAGAGACCCTATCAATTTACTGTTTTTCTCAGATAATCCTATAACCAGGGACCCTATCAATTTACTGTTTCCGTCAGATAATCCTATAAACCAGAGATCCTATCAATTTACTGTTTTTCTCAGATAATACTATAAACCAGACCCTATCAATTTACTGTTTCACTCAGATAATCTTATAAACCAGGGACCCTATCAATTTACTGTTTCCCTCAGATATTCCTATAAACCAGAGATCCTATCAATTTACTGTTTCTCTCAGATAATCCTATAAACCAGAGACCCTATCAATTTACTGTTTTTCTCAGATAATCCTATGAACCAGGCCCCCTATCAATTTACCGTTTCCCTCAGATAATCCTATAAACCAGAGATGCTATCAATTTACTGTTTCCCTCAGATAATCCTATAAACCAGACCCTAACAATTTACTGTTTCCCTCAGATAATCCTATAAACCAGAGATGCTATCAATTTACTGTTTCCCTCAGATAATACTATAAACCAGAGATCCTATCAATTTACTGTTTCTCTCAGATAATCCCATAAACCAGAGATCCTATCAATTTACTGTTTTTCTCAGATAATCCTATAACCAGGGCCCCTATCAATTTATTGTTTTTCTCAGATAATCCTATAAACAAGGGACCCTTTCAATTGACTGTTTTTCTCAGATAATCCTATAATCCAGGCCCCCTATCAATTTACTGTTTCCCTCAGATAATACTATAAACCAGAGATCCTATCAATTTACTGTTTCCCTCAGATAATCCTATAAACCAGGGCCCCTAACAATTTACTGTTTTTCTCAGATAATCCTATGAACCAGGCCCCCTATCAATTTACCGTTTCCCTCAGATAATCCTATAAACCAGACCCTAACAATTTACTGTTTCCCTCAGATAATCCTATAAACCAGGGACCCTATCAATTGACTGTTTCCCTCAGATAATCCTATAAACCAGAGATCCTATCAATTTACTGTTTCTCTCAGATAATCCTATAAACCAGGCCCCCTATCAATTTACTGTTTTAATTAGACTCCTAATTAACCGTATAACCGAATTTATAGTGTAACCCTGAGCGTTAATAAGTAATAGTTAAATCCTGTGATCCCCTTGTTTACCATTTTTCTGGTATAAATGGTGTAAATGCGACTGATGTTAAGATTATATAATTAACCTTGAATACCTTGTTAGCTGTTATGTTTTCGTGTAAATCGTGTAATCTTTCAAAGTCAACCTTACATAGATATACACTCTACGTGGGTTCAGTTATGTATCACACCTGTCAGACAGATATGGGAGCACAGTGTGCGGGACGAACACTTTAAAAAGCCGCATTGGGATACAAAAATAAATATTTGTTTGTGCAAATAAAGGTTAACAAATTTCAGATTAAAAAAAAACGTTTTTAGGAAACGTAATGATTTTTATTCTGTCATTTGTGTGCACTGCACCGTAACGGTAAAATGTACTAAAGACCGCTAGCACTTGCTTCCTCCCATTAAATCGATTTTCTTGTACGTCCGACAATTCTGATTAAGTTAATGTTTTTTTCATATGCAATATCATTCTAGAATATAACTTTTCATCGCATTCGTTATTTCCTTTGTAATGTCAACTTTCTGCGCTGCTCAATAATTCATGTTAGTGTGATAGGCAAGCGTTTTCTCAACTCGAGGCATCACATTACGTGTGGCTCTACATATATAAATGACAAACATCAACGAACACCATCGACAATTAAGGATGCATTCGCCTCGAAATTGCATTAAGGATGCATCATCCTTAAAAATGACATTGTCACGTAGAAAACGCTCATCAAAATGAATGAAATTAATACATGATAGAATAAGAATTTGACAGATTTGTATGGCGCTAACATATTTTTTTTAGTTTAAACATTTTTTATTTGAAAAATCCAAATGGAATTGGACACAAGTTAAACAACTTAGAAACGTCCTCTTCCATAAACTATTATACAATGGTAACATACATATATGGCAGGATTTCATGAACAGTTGATATAAATATTATATATACATATTTATAAAACTTAACATTAATGTATACAGATGGAAATATGCCTTTCCCTTATATCAGTACTAGTTCTAGGAATTACACTTAAAATGGCAAAGATATAGTATGAATGTCATACCTAACAATTAAAGTATGTACATGTATAATAAAGCATAGTGAATAGGTACCACTGAGTGTTGGAACCAGTTTCTGCATGTAAACCGCAATTTTATACTTAACATTTCATTTGACTAATAGTGGTGATTTGTCTTTATTATTTGATACTGAAGCAGATTATGCAAAACGATTCGTATTTTTGATATATTCTTGTACAAACAACCTTATATTATCATTATCAGTCTGGTTCAGATTTATAGAACCGTTCAACAGTACATCTAGATCAATGACTATATCATATCTAGACAATTGTCTGAAAAGTTTATCCCGAAACTGGTTGTATATATTACACTGCAAAAAATAATGAAAGTGGTTTTCTATGGAGAAAGAACAGTTACATGCTGGTGATAAGACTAAATTACATTTGAAAAGATCTGCATTCAACGCGCTACAGCCGTGACGGAGTCTAGTATGTACTATATCAAATTTTCTGTTACCTACAGACAGTTTAGTTACAGGTTTTTTTCTCTAAAAATGCTATGTTTTAATTTTGACACTGTTTCTAGGGTTCTAGTTGAAATATCTAAAGAATTCCACATTCTCAGGGTACTGGGAATAAACGATTTTTCATACAAAACTAGTCGATGCTTGGGTAATACATAATCTTGACCATTTCTTAAATTATATCTACTAGTGTCATTTACTTTATTGGGTACGATGTCGTTTAGGTAAGAAGGAACTAAACTATGGTGCATTTTGTATAATAATAACTTATTTTTGTTTCCGTCTGTCTTCAAGTTTTTCCCAGCCAGTTTCACCATACAAAGACTGTCTACTAGCAAATAAAGGCAAACCTGTAACTATTCTGGCTGCTTCCAGTTAGACTTTTTCTATTTTATCAGAGTCTGCATTGTTACAACCATCCCACACTTCACTCGCATATACTAAAATAGGTCTGATGAATACAATGTATAATTTTGATAAAATTTCTTTATTCACAGTAAATTTCAATTTTCGTAAAACAGACAAATGTTTAGAGGCTGATCTGACAATATTCAAGATATGTGTTTCCCACTTGTCATTTTCATTTAAAGTTACCCCTAAGTGTTTGTGTGTAGCACTTGTAGCGTCGTTTACTTAAAGGTTAAACATTAGAAACGAGACGTGTACGAATGACAATAATCTTAAATTTATTTTCATGTACATCGTGTGATTAAATTCCTTAGGAGAAAGTAACCGCCTTTTTTTACTTATTACGTGACCACAGTGATTTGCAGTGATTAATATCTACGTCATATTGATTCGTATAACATCATGTAATAAGCATCCGTTTTGACGTCAGAATCATAACAATAGACATGACGTCATTGTGAGGTTATATTGACGACAATGAACATGAATTTAAGATGGTGGCGTTAAGGATTTTCTGTTGGTCAAAGTTTTGTGTGAGTGAATATATTCTTACATTATTGATAATGCGATGAAATGAATCTAGAATTATTTCTCATTCCATCTGAAGTTCATGACGCTCGTCCAAATGTTTTAATTTTAGCTCGACAGAAATTAGATATAGCGAAAACTTTTAAAATATTTTTCACCAACTTCATGTGAGATGGAAACTATGCGTATTTAATATTATATATATTACATAAAGTAAATAATGCATATATAATGTAAAATACATGACATAACGTCAACTATGTACATCTAAAGTTGAATAATGACGTAACGTCAACTATGTGTCTCTCATTTAAATGATATGACATAGCGTCAACTATGTGTATATTATGTTTAATGCATGACATGGCGTCAACTATGTGTGTATTGTGTTTAATTCATGACATAGCGTCGACTATGTGTATATTATGTTTAATTCATGACATAGCGTCAACTATGTGTATATTATGTTTAATGCATGACATGGCGTCAACTATGTGTGTATTGTGTTTAATGCATGACATAGCGTCGACTATGTGTATATTATGTTTCATTCATGACATAGCGTCAACTATGTGTATAAAATGTGTTATTCATGACATAGCGTCAACTATGTGTATATTGTGCTTAATTCATGACATAGCGTCAACTATGTGTATATAATGTGTAATGTATAATGTTCAATGCATGACATAGCGTCAACTATGTTTATATTGTGTTTGATTCATTACATAGCGTCATCTATGTGTATAAAATGTGTTATTCATGACATAGCGTCAACTTTGTGTATATTGTGCTTAATTCATGCCATAGCGTCAACTATGTGTATATTGTGTTTGATTCATTACATAGCGTCAACTATGTGTATATCATGTTTAATTCATGACATAGCGTCAACTATGTGTATATTGTACATACGTTTCCAGCGTAGCCGAAATCGACATCGATTTTATTGACAACTCGTACACATTTTACACCTTTGTGTGCATACGCTTCATTGGTCATTTGTCTGATGAAGGTGACAGTGTACATATCGTACTAGTCATCGAAACGTCACATAGAAAATGTTATTGGTTGTGTAAAAAGAACTTCTCATAAACCATACTTACCAACCTGAAACAAAATGTTTAGAAATAAGTGTATATTGTGTTTGATTCATGACATAGCGTCAACGATATGTATATCATGTTTAATTCATGACATAGCGTCAACTATGTGTATATTATGTTTAATTCGTGACATAACGTTAGTTATTGTAACTAATGATAAATACATGACATAGCGTAAACAATGTGTATATCATGTAATCTTCATGACATAGCGTCAGTTATGAGTATATTATGTAAATTGCATGACGTAACGTCACATATGTGAATCAAATGTTAAATACATGTCATAACATCAAGAGGATCAATGACGATTGATAGCGTGTGTAGTAATATGACGTCATAAGGAACAGTAGCACTAATATTTAGCATTCTGGCGTCACACATACAACCACATTGGAAATTTACAACAAAGAATGACGGTTTTGTATATGCATATTTTGTCCTTCTTTTTTTATGAAAGTTTTATTTCAGATCAGTCGATCTGTCACGTGATCAACAGAATCCAAAACTTATTTCGATGTCATATTAAAATATAAAACTGGGGCATTTAGCATTTAAAAGAGCTTCACTACTAAAGGAAAAATAATTTATTTGTTTATAAAATGTTGGCCATTCTTCTTGCACCTGAAAAATACTAATGTTTTCCAAATTATCTGTTGTTGGTTTTTTTTGTTTTTTTCTTTTCTTGTTTCAGGTGTTACACGAAGACTGCCATCACAATGCCGACACATTCCACCTATCCAGTGCAAGACCCGTAACACTTAATATATTATCATACCTATCTTTACAATTGTCAGCAGATCAAATATGTGTATTATGATTTTTCAGAAACTCGATAAAATATGTCCCTGTCTAATAACAATTTTTCTCTCTCTTTTTAGTTAGAACATTAGTAATTCTCTAGCTTTGTTTGCCGTCTGTATCATTCATGCATTATTTAACCTCTCGTACAAACACGTGAATACTCGTGAGAGTTGGCGAGGTCCGTGAAAAATAATTATTACCGGAATTAATGCGTAATATGCAATAATTAATACTAACGAATTCAAATATTAAATTTCCGTTGAATAGAAAAAAGGTATTAAATCAAATATTAACAATCACTAGAGAGATGTACACATGTGTGAAATTACTCTTCGTTTACCATAAGGACAATGTATGTGTATACACCATAATCGCATAAATTATCATGAAAATACCGACACTTTGGCAGAAAGATAATGACGTCACGAAATCACCAATTACAGCAGAATTTAAAAGGCTTGCGTGCTGCTACATACCTTTTGTACCGACTATAGGTTCCCATTGCTTATTGATAAGTTGCTCATCAAAACGTTGCTTATTGATAAGTACAATTAGAACAAAACAAAGACCTGTTGCTTTCTTGTTTATTGGCGAATCATTTCAGATTGAGAAAAGAATTGTAGATGGACCATTTTGACAAAAACAATCTACATATCCAATGATTTCAACCTTAAAGATTAAATACCTGTAAAGATGAATCTTGTTTTACAATAAACCACTGAGCTAGAGTCGTCAACACAAGCGGTTGAATACATGCATATGGATGAATAATGTTAACAATTATAGTATCTGGCAAGAATTTTCAATTGACATTGAACACGTTTCAATAATGATACAAAAATGAAAAATGTGATCATGACTCAATTAAAGTATTCACGCAATCATCGCTTTCTCCTACATTGCTGTGATCGACAAACGTCGGATGACACATGTGATGCATGTCATATTGTCTTTTTTGACTTAATGTTTCTTCAGTTCCATTCGTTGCCTCGTTATTGCGAATTTGTCCCTGATTCATTATTTCTATTACTTTGTATTGTTTGATCTTATCAGAGGTACAATGTGGCTTAGTTATGTAGTTCGATAACTAAGTCGGTAGGTCACTTGTTAAGCACCCAATTGAATCTTATATTACAAAAGTGTTCCATTGTACTCCTGCAGGTCATAAACATTATCTTTAAACATTTTGAAAATTCAATAATATGATTTATTTCAAAAGGGAAGGTGTCATCAGAATAAATAGAGAAAACCCCATTTTGCTTTATTGCTTTTTATTTAAAACTCACATGCCTTGCTAGCGTTTTAAATAAAAATCACATTAGAATCAAATAAAATAACATATTTTCGGTCATCACACAGGCACTATATTCTGTTGTGGAATGTATGCGATCATGTTATGTAGAGGTATCAACGAACTAAAATTCGTTATATATTATTAATATACATTTGCATGTGAGTAGAATGAGGCGCTGTAATCAGCGTATTTAATTCGAGAACAAAAGCAAAGAAATGAAAGAATAAAAGTAATTCGACATGTACAATCTAGCCGATGGTTAATGAGTGACTACCATCTCATTAACATACTTCCCTATAACAGAGGACAGGAAGTTTACCATATCCTTTTTCTCCACCTAATCTCTTGTAACACAATCAAATTTCCATTTCAATTGTGACATTTTCCTTCCGTTTTTCCTACACAAAGTGAAATACATACAAGATCGAACCTAAGATATGTTTTATCAGAAATCAACAAAATTAAATTGTATTAGCTTTATAACAGATAAATGTAAAATACGAATCCCTGATATTTTCTTTATAGTATTTAAATATCATCATTAAACCACACATGGACTTTGTACTTCAAAATAACTAACAACTATTAAAATACGATGATACAGAATTACGTTGAAATAAGGAGAACTTTAACATTGAACATCTCATTTAGTTAGTATTAACCTACCCGGTCTTGTTCAAACTTATTCAAGGAAAACAGACAAAACAAATAATTAAAATGTATATTTCCGGATGACGCGAAACGGCAGCTTACTTTTAGGGTCAAAGTTCAATCCTCATTAACGACATTCAGTGTGTGATTTTACGTTGTTTAACGCTTCTTATTTCCTTATAGTGATTTCTGTCACAGTATGCAGAAACATTTAAATCGGTCGATTGATTAAAACCTAATTTCAATGATAAATGCATCACTTTTTAGTTATTGACCTGACAGAAATAAAAATATGCATTATATAAAAACAAAATTTAACGGGTTTTATTTTTATAAAACTCTTTTTTGTTCATTTATTTTATTATCAGGCCTAGGCAAGATGCCAAAAATAATCAGCTACTTATTTCTTAAAGCCATTACGACATTCAAACATTGATTTAAGTGCTTCCATCTTTTTACAACCTCGCTTAACTCCAATAATTTTCAGGGGCCACTTTCTCTTATATTAACGTTTAATTGTTTATCTTTCGAGATAATACCAAACCCCTTTATAACACAACATTTTCGTTGGCGACAGGTTGGTAATATAAGAAGGTTTATTGGATTTAAGATTCCGTCAGTCGCGATAAACGCAGTGACTTTTCCGGAAAGAAATTTCTGTCACCAACATTCATTGTACATCAAATTTTAATTATAGGGAATAAAGAACAATATTACGATATATCCCCGTCATTCATTGTGTGTTTATCATAACTAATATGAAATTATATAACCATAAAAAAATATACAAAAATGACGGTTCTTATCATGACTCAATTAAAATCTACGTGATTTCAGTGTGTCCAAATCAAATGTTTTCCCGTCCTAATGTTCGTGTAGGTCATAATGTCTTTCCTTTTGACTTGGTGTTTCTGCAATTCATGTGGTTGCCTCATTTTCCGAATTTATCCCTGATTTTTTTTAAAAATGTTGGTGACCGTTTATTGTTTATTATATCAGTGGTTTAGTTTTGCTAAGCTTTGCCACGTGGTCAGGTTAAAAAATCGGTAGGTCACTTGTTAAGCGCCAAATTTATTTTTACATTACATAAGTGGTTCATTGTACTCCTGCATGTCATAAATATAATCTTTAAACATTTTGAAAATTAAATAATATGATTTCTTTCAAATGGGAACAGTGTCTTCAGAAATAAAAGAGAAAACCCTATTTTGCTTTATCGCATTTTAATTAAAACTCACACGCCTAGCTTTTTAAATAAAAATAACAGGCCATACATGTTATGCAGAGGTATCAACGAACTAAAATTCGTTATTTATTATTACATATGATATACATGTGCATGTGAGTAGAATGATGCGCTATAATCAGCGTATTTAATTTGATAACAAAAGCAAAGAAATGAAAGAATAAAAGTAATTCGACATGTACAATCTAGCCGATGGTTAATGAGTGACTACCATCTCATTAACATACTTCCCTATAACAGAGGACAGGAAGTTTACCATATCCTTTTTCTCCACCTAATCCCTTGTAACACAATCAAATTTCCATTTCAATTGTTTCATCTTCCTTCCGTTTTTCCTACACAAAGTGAAATACATACAAGATCAAACATAAGATATGTTTTATCAATCAACAGCATTAAATGACGCGAAACGGCAGCCTACTTTCAGGGTGAAAGTGTAAACCTCTTCATTAGCGACATGTGATTTAACATAGTGTAGCGCTACTTATTTTCTTATAATGATTTCTGTCACGTCATGCAGAGATATTTAAAGCAATCGTTGATTAAAACCTTATTTCGACGGAATAAGTCAATGGTTCATTCATTAATGATTTAATTTTTGACATGACAGAAATCACAATACGAAATGTATAAAAACAAGCTTTCACGTGTGTCTTTTATTATTACACCTAGACAAGATATCAGACAAAAATAGTCGGCTAATTAATTTTTAAAGCTATCACGAGAATCAGACCTTGATATAAGTCCTTTTTTCCATTTACCACCTGGCTTACCGCAAACAAATATCAGGGACCTGTTTCTTTTAAATTAATGGTTTATAGTTGATCTTTATATATAATACCGAACTCCTTTACTATACCAAATTTTCTTCGAAGACAGGGTGTTATCATAGGAAGATTTTGTTATGTGTAAGCTTGTGTCAGTTGCAAAAAAACCCGCAGTTGGTTGTTTTTAAGAAAGAATTTTAAAATCATATTTTTTTATATTACAAGTTTTCAGTGTACATAAAAATTATAAAACAACAATATGTTATGTCCCCGTCATTTTTGGTATGTACATTTTTATCATAAATAATATGAAGTGAATTAACTTTGAGTTACGTTATTTAGTTGTATAAATAATATATTTCGATTCCTATTATCTTGTTACTATACAAATAATTTTTAAACCATTACTTTTTTTCTAATTATTACGTTTTTATAGTACAGCGATAAAATCATGCCACTGTGTCAATAAAGGGATTGTAAGCGCTATATTTAACGCTAGATCCATTGACGTCACGCTTTACAACAGGGCAGCGCCATTTTTATTCTAATACTGTGGTAAGATTTGCTGACAAATTAAATATTGCTATGATCATAGACCAAGTTTTTAAGCTGTACATTGAGTTTTATTATTTTATTGCTTTATAGAAAATATTTAGACCAACGTGTTTCGCTATTTATTACTTTTTTATAATCTAACCATTAAAAAACATTATTCCATCAATTAAGAACAGGAATTATTAACACAAGCTTTAAACGCTATTCAAAATGACGTCACGCTTGACGACAGGGCAGTGTCATTTTGAATGTAATACTTAACTAAGATTTGCATTCAATAATGTTATCAAAATGCCTGTTAAATGAATACATCCATGTATTATGTAAAGGGGTGCCAAAACAGCTTCGCTTACCACCACTTCATCTGTACCTGGGCAAATTATCTACAGCTTATATTTCAGTGATACCGAGGGCCCTTCTGATTAATGAATGAAAGGATTAATCTCAGATAAGACGATATGGCAATTTATAGTATGTTTTCGCTGTAGTTTAACAGGTCGATAATTGTTTTTATATTACCTTGTAACAAGTTAAAATCGACCATGTCACCAACATATATATATATTGTATATGTAACATTTACACCGTCGACTATGAGTTTGCGTTTTCTCTATTTTCTTAATCGATGTCGTACATGTAAAAAAATTCTTCTCTTTTTTCTTAAACAATCAGATCAGCATAAATAATGTATCAATTCAATATTATGTAGATTATGCTAATATCAAAGTAAGGACAAACTACTTCATAGTGTAAATAGAATACATATCATAGGTTACATATTAAACGTGTAACAACAAAACTAAAAGACAAAATTAACCCCAGGAACAAAAAGGATGAATCGTTCTCAGAATCCAAAATATTTTATTGTTTCGGACAATTATACAATTAAACAAACAATTCTAGAACGTATATATAGGACTATGTACAGCGTTATCTGTTTCGTGTCAGAGCGAATACCGTAATTGAATTTAACTTCATTTTGAAATGAAAACCAATAATATAGTATGAAACATAACAGTTCGGTTTTCCGGATATGCAAATGACATTGTCTAAATCTAGATTAAACGGCTGTTCAGCAAACAAAGGTCCACTGAAGCGAAACGGCTGTCTTAAGCTTTCTATAAATACAATGCTGCACTGAGATAGTTTTAAGGATAAGCACATGTTACATCCTCACTTATCCTTCATGGTCTGTTTATTACCCTATCTCCATCACATGATTTTAATTTCCTTACTCATATCAATGTTATTTCTTCCTTATATTGTACGGACCGATCACTATCAGTTCAAAAAAGGGAAATGTGGCTAGTAATCCCTGAATGCTTCGAAATATGTTACACTGTGCGTGTGGGAAATTACTTTTTTATTTTCACTGCAATATCTTCATTCTTTTCATCAGTGAAATATCTAAGTGTTATTTAGCATAATATAAACAGTGATAAATTATTAATGAATGTTGAATATTGAATACAAGTATTTTTCTCATCAAAAAACACTCTTTAGGTTCTAATACCAAACACTTAAGTCCCAAGTTTTTTTCAGGTTCGAATATGTTGTAGTGTATTGTATACTATTATCTTTAAGATTGCATAGTGGTATTTTAGTGTTGAATGTCGAGAGTCCAAGCGATCTGTGAGGTATCTAAACAAAGTAGAGCTGCAATTTCTTGGGCACTTAGAGAAAATTGCTCGAACAACACATATTTATTGTAATTTACTTTTTCAAGACAAATGTCTTTCTAGGGTGTTCGATTAGCGCATCTCTTCATTATAAAAAGAGGAGCGCATTCACTGCAAAAGCAGTCAAGTCATTTAAAATGTTCGATAAATGTCTGCAACACTACTTGGAATCCTATAACATCTTACGTCCCTAAAAAGACCAATAATCTACATTTTGTTTCTGTATGACGTAGAGGAAAGAACAAAATTATAAAACGAAATTCAGATTCGAATAAAAAAATAAATAATCTAAAGCAGAAACGTGATAGGAATCTACATTGTTGAAAAATTCTGAACATTGTTCAATTACCTACTTCAAGATATTGATGTTTGAGTGTTTGAGATATCCTTACACCCATTTTATTCGAAATGACCACAAAAATTACGCAACGTAGACTTTGTTTAAGATATGGAAAATGGTGTGCTATTCTTTCTACATATTTCTGAAGTAAAATATGCCAGGGAAATGCAATCCAAAGCAGATGAGAATCTTTATAGAGTTCAAAATCCTCACAGATGTGATGTTATCGAACATTTTCAAACTTAAAAACCACCTAAATACGTCTTCTAGGCAAGATATTTGTTGCAATTCGATGGGAAAATACAAAGGAAAAAATACGTCTTGGCCTCTTAATAAGCTTATTAAGATTGATAATATAATCTCAACATGTAATCCATAAGTATGAAGATACAAGTCAGATACAAAGTCAGATACAATTCAATTCTAAGACAGCCTTGATTCTCCAGCCATTCTACACGCTATCAATTATCTGGACTCAGACCCTCTGTCATCTGGACATCCAAGGAATAAAGGAGTACCTCAAGTCACTCAATCTGTTTCGTCATGCAAGAAGATTCCAAGACACGGAATATATAATTCTCCTATGTCTGTCAATTCATGAAGTCGTTGCTACAAGAGGAAGTGACTAAAGAAACTACTTGATAAATCAATAGACCTATATTTAACCTGATAATACTCAATAACTCATGAAATGACATGCTACAGGGTTAGAAAAAGATGGTATACTGCACAAGAAAATGACAAGAAAGCCTAAATACCAATCACCCCCAGGAAAAACAACATATTTCTCAATGAGATAACGATGGCGATCGATAACTTGCTAAAATATTCGTCAGATTGCATATTTCGAAATTGTGTAAGTTTGTCTGTATGCGTTCAACATCCATCACAGAAATCATGATACCAGTGGTTCATGTAATCCCTGGGTGCTCCACAAACCAATCGAAGGAATCTACCAAAGAACAGAACAGATACCGAATCAACTTTGGTGGGGAAAGCAGGTATATGGCTATGAAATAAAAGACTAGTACTGACGTTTTAAAATTCATTTTGGAAGATAATACTTGCAAATCACGAGATATGATAATACGGATACTAATGTCAAAAGAATTTATCCAGATAATTATAATGTTTAAACAGCTGTTCTATCAATAACGCAAGGTGCTTATTTCGTTGAAAGCTTAAACCTTGGTAGCATTATCACTTTATGGCTGCAAGTGAATACTTTGGTCACGGGTGTTTCATCCTTTCAGAATGAAAACAAAAATTAAAATAAATAAATAGCGATAAAAATATACATTTTTATCGATCATATACTCAGGGGCTGATATATGTGTATGATTAATGTCTTTCTGACAAGGATATTCTGTATATTGTTATTGGATTTCTACGATCGGCCTTTATTTTCATAATTTCTGTCCCACCTAGCAACACAAGACAAGCTAACTATCATTGCATTAGGGACTACTCGATATAAGCCGTCTACAATCCCTCAGGTAAAGGACCAACACAAACTGTTTCTACAGAAAATACGTATATGTAATCTCATGGCCGTCTAAGGCTGGTCCTGCCGTCCTTTCACATTCAACTTAACAAATAACCAAGCACATTGTTTGTAGCTCCATACTCGTAAATACAACATGATGTGCATCATTACTTTTAGTATTCTTTTATGTTAAGCTTAGCGAAAGTATGCATTTAAAACGAATATAGGAACATTCTTGATGTGTAATACTTTACCCAATGTTGCAGCCATTATAATGTTTACAGTATGTGTAACGTGTTGACTTATAAAACACTTAACCAGGGTTTCCTACCTGAGACAATTAAAACTACGAAGTCAAATTTTACGGTCGTCATTCAAACTTGATTTCCTTATATATGATAAAAGTGTCAGCCATAAGTGAAAGTTTTACGGTCTTCAATCAGACTTCACTTTCTCCTACTCGATTAAAGGTATCTGCCATGATTGATTGACCTAAATCGTTAGTGACCTATACACAGATTATCTCGTAACATTATCTCTGGAAATATATCTGACTAACAAGCCTTCAAAGTTAAAAGAGTGTAATACATGTAAGTATAGTTAAAAAAATGAAAGATGTGTGAAAAACATGTAAAATAATACGAGGGGTGAGGGGGTCTGTCTGGAGGCTGATAACAGATTTACACCATCTTTTGTCTTTATTTTTCATTTTTATTTTAGTTTTTTAATTATTATTATTTTTCTAAATTTCCTTATTTTTTGGTAGATTTCTTTGCCGTAACGAAAGCCTACCCTAATGATACATGTTGTCTGGGACTCTTTCAAGACGATAATGATTACGGCATGTGTTATTAATTGCTGAATATCTAATTTTCAGTCATTATAATTAAAGATTCAACTCAAATTGTCGATTTGTATCCATCTTAATTAAATTGATCATTTCAACAAAATAATATTCCATGCAGCATCAAAGTTGCTGTTTTTCCTTTCACGGATGAGGAAGTCTGTGTGGAGGCTGATAGCAGATTTACCTCCTGTCCTTATCAGTTTTATCATTTACCTTTAATGCAAACCACATTATCAATAATTGATCCAATGTATTGTTATACGTCATTTTGTAGGGAAATATAATCTACGATTAGGACACGGGAAGACCATATCCGGACGGTGCCAGGGATGGGAAAGCTACATTGCACTGACACACAACTCATGAATGTTTAATTCTTGCAAGGAAATATTCTCCTCTTCATATATCCACAAATTAGGAGAATGATGGCATGGGATGATAAATGAGAAATGCGAGAAATTGGATGGAACGAAAATGTCACGATATGGAGGCAACGCGTAGTCCCGCCTTAACGGATCGGGTCGTCTGCTCGGCATTTGATCTGGCGACAAGTAAACCCTAAAAGCCTTGTGAATAGGGATTAAAAGCTGGCATCTATGTTTACTTTGAAAATATTGATGATAAAGTAGCTACACCACACCAGTCCATTGTCGTTATTGGGCGGGATATGATATGTAAGCGTGTCCCGTCCACAAGTCTGCTCCGGTTGTCTCCGTATTGTGTTACGTCAGTTTCACGTAAACACTGTGAGAGGGGTGTGGGTCTTCCCTATCAACCAACAGGCACCCTTCACGATCGCTGATGATGCTATAGTCGACTGGTATCTTAGCATATTAATTATGAAAGATGCTTTTAGTATGATTGAAAGTATGGATAATTATTTCTTTTCTATCCCCAGAGAGTTATATTACTCAATTACCAAATATATTGATCATAAATGGGCTGAATCCCTTAACAATCGAGTGAAATTCTCCGCTGTACTTTTCAATACAACACTGAAAGGAATCAATGATAAATTAAAAGTCTCTGAGAGCTATGTATGGCCACCGATATAGGGAATGGCAGTTGTCAAATGGTCTAATTATCGGTGAGACAACTTGTCTGCAAACTTGAAATAATTAAAAAGACATATGAATTTTCTCCCCAAGAATCCATCTTTCATAACAAATTCTTGAACGGGAATTAGATTACGTGCCTGTAGACCTTGACGCATGATAGATACCCATACCGACTACAATAAAGATGGCATCACGATGCTGCGGTTTGTTCAGCAAATCGGTTGTAGCTGGCTTCCTTATCACGACTTCAGTGCAGTATGCTCGTTGTCATTCTTGTGGGAAACTTTTGTAAATTAATCTGCCTGGGCAACAAAACTGAAAACGAAACAATCAATTTTTGTGAAAGCTAGGACATAAAATGTCCATAAAGATAACGGTTTCGTCGTGTTTCCCTATGTCCATGTCTACCGCCAAACACCTTTGGATAGTTGATAGACGGACGGTCTTGTATCACAACGTCTCCAAACTAGCGGACTAATTCTCAAACACCACTTCCGTCACCAGACTGATCAGAGAAGCAGATCCTATCAGGCGTTCTCACACAAACCTATTATTTTTCTCAGAGGTTTTTTGGCGTCACCATTTACAGAATGTGTATTTATGACTGTCACTCATACGGGCTAACAGTTTAAGAAATTCGGAAGTACAGATACCGTGAACCAGACAGGATGATTTTCTCTCCCCATTTTAGTTACTTGCAAACTATTGTAAAGTATTTCGTCTCTCTGAAATACTCTAGTATGATCGGTTGATTTCGTATTACTCTTTATATATGTTTTTGTTGTTGTCACTTACGAGCACAAACAAATTATCGATTTCTTGTATTCATAATTATCTTTGTTGATGTCACTGAGGACTACAATCAGATTATTGATTTTTCTATCGATTTTTTAAAGTATCGAATTTTATTCATATATTTGTTGCTGTCACTTCAGGGTAAAAACAAATCATCGATTTTTAAAATATCGATTTTATTTTAAAGTATCGATTTCTCTTACCATTATTCAAAGAGAGACGTTATTTCTCTTACCGAAATTGCCTATATTTAGCAAGAATATCGTTCTCATGAACATTCAACGAGGGGACCTTGCTTCTAGTATTCAACTAATTTATTTTCTTAATCTCAGACTGGTACTTTTCACTTTTGCAATAACAATGTGTTATTTGTGTGATTGACGAGCTATAAATTAGTTAGAACAATTATCATGTTCAACAATTTTTATGTTTTTAATTCAAAATGCAGTCGTATCACCGTCGTCGACAATGTAGGCTGTGATTCTCAAAATATGTCTCAAACTAAATGAAAGATGAGTAGGAACTGCAAACAGTTATTGTTTATATAGATATACTTTTTAATTCCCTTTCAATACTCTACAATCATCACGAATATCTTGCAGAATTCTTTGAATTATTTCATATGATGTTAAATAGAAATCAATGCCCCCACCTAGTAATCATTTTACTCTTCTGGCTTTCACGCTCTGAATAGTTGATCATGATATTAATATAATTAAGAATAGCAAATGTTTATCGTGTATCAGTTTTTTTAAAGGACTGTGAAAGTGGCAGCCGAACGGCTATAATTAATTATACATCATACAATTGTTTATGGACAGTATATCAAATAGTACTATGCAGGTCGGCTGTGTGTGTTTTGGCGTCATGTGGACTCTAAAACAGCAGAAGTACATGGTGTATATATTCATTAACAATAATCTGAATCCATGTTCTGTTACAGAATCCCGGAGGAAACTCAATAATTCATTTGAATGCATTTGAAGTTAGTTGAAGTTAATACCTATCAGTTTGTTGGCTAAAGATGTTAAGAAACAGTTCCGTATCCCCAGGACGCCAGTCAATGGTTAAATATTGACCTCAGCGCTAACAACGAAAGTGTTTATTCCCGTTGCACCTTGTTTGAAACCGTAAAATTAAGCATTTATCATAAACCTACAGAACTTCAGTAACGTTGACGGATTAGTCAATTAATTATTCTGAAACATGAACTCAATATTGTATAGGCTTTGGTCCAAGTTACTGGATCTTGATTTTAAGAGCACATTAAAATAAACAATATTTTCCAAGAGATACTGTAATTATCAATGGAGTAATTTCGTATTTACTTATTTGTATCTTTTAATGTTCTTATATTGTGTTTGTGAGTTGATTGCAATTGCCACTCGTATATTATGATAACTTAATAAAGATACCCAATCCTATCCGTTCCTTATAATATCTACCTGTATAACCATGTCAAGGCTCTTATGAAATCAAAATACAAATGAGATCAATAATATATTGATTTTGGCAATATCACATTTGTGATTGAGTCTCATCGCCTATCCATGTTTAATGTCATACGACAACTACTGGGTAACACAGTGTTTTTCATTTGTCAGAAGAAAAAAAATCAAACTTCTGAAATGTTATTTTACTTTTACAAACGAACCTAAAAAGAGATATCTCATTTTGCAATTAGATTAAGTTTTATTGTTGATTATGTTCCAGGTGTAGTGAAATTGTTCTTCAGATAACTATAATGACGTCACTGTCATATACTCACCATACAGTCGTGACATGAATTTTTATTAGATAATAATGTTGATAGTGATAATATTGTTTTTTAATAGTAAAATACCATGAAACAATTATATTATTATTTAAATAAATTCAAGTTGAAAGTTCACTTTTTACTTTTTATGAGGCTTTTTTACCCATAACGTCCTTTTAGCCTACACCAATGAACAAATGTGTTTCATACCTACTTTATTGCTTAATATGAAAAATAACTGGATTCTTTAAGTGTGTACTGCAGTTTAACATATGTAAGAGCTAACACCAATTTAGCATATGTAAGAGCTAACACCAGTTTAACATATGTAAGAGCTAACACCAGTTTAACGTATGTAAGAGCGAACACCAGTTTAACATATGTAAGAGCGAACACAAATTTAACATATGTAAGAGCGAACACCAGTTTAACATATGTAAGAGCGAACACCAGTTTAACACATGTAAAAGCTAACACCAGTTTAACATATGTAAGAGCGAACACCCATTTAACATATGTAAGAGCTAACACCAATTTAACATATGTAAGAGCGAACACCAATTTAACATATGTAAGAGCGAACACCAATTTAAATAAACAGCAAAGTTCTTTAGATCGTGCTCAGTTTATGGTAATGGAAATATGGTTTTGTGTTTAAAGGTAATCTGAATCAGAATAAAACAAATAGCAAATAAACAAGGGATGTGATTTAGTATTGAAAACCCCAGAAGAATGGCAACGTCCATGATTAAATGAATGTGTTATATCTGACACAGGACACTCGTATTGATCAGGAGCTCGGATTTGTCCTTTTTTGACGCTATAGAAGGGTTTTGTTTCTCTATTTAAGGTACGGAGTCATTGTTCCTTTATTGTTAATAAAAGCATAGCTGCATTAGGAATGAGCGTTTATTTGTTTTAAATTATTTTACTGGTAGACTGGACTTATTGTAAATACACCCAAAAAAAATCTTTTCTATGTGGGAACAACTGTAAATGTGTTGACTTTCAATCATTTCAATTAATTATCACAGTATCAATTGGCATTTGTTAGATTTGCATAACAGTGTTATATCATCCGAACACCTAGTACTTAGTCACCGGTTGAATGTTAAGGTACACCACCAACAAAAAAAACAGAAGAGGAGAAACCAAATTTCACAACTTGAGCCCCAAAAAATCCCTGAATGGAAGACAGGTGCTCCGCAAGGGTAAACGTTTTCTGCATCACATGTGGTACCCGTCATGGAGTATCTCGTACTCACTTGTTGTTTCCGTTCCTGTATATCTTGTCACCACATGTGGTACCATTACCAGAATGTCTTGTAACAACATGTGGTACCCAGGTACCCATCATGGAGTCTCTAGTAACCACATGTGGTACCCGTCACGGTTTCTCCCTTTATCCTATGTGGTTCCCGTCATGGAGTGTCTCATCACCACAAGTGTTAACCGACAGTGTGTTTCGCCTCTCCACATATGGTACTCGCCACGGAGTCTCTCGTAACCACATGTGGTACTCGTCATGGAGTCTCTTTTTACCACATGTGGTACTCGCCATGGAGTCTCCAGTAACCATATGTGGTACCCGTCATGGAGTCTCTTGTCACCACATGTGTTACTCGTCATGGAGTCTCCAGTAACGACATGTGGAACTCGTCATGGAGTCTCCAGTAACCACATGGGGTACTCGCCACGGAGTCTCTCGTAACCATATGTGGTACTCGTCATGGAGTCTCTTGTCACCACATGTGTTTCTCGTCATGGAGTCTCCAGTAACCACATGGGGTACTCGCCACGGAGTCTCTCGTAACCACATGTGGTACCCGTCACGGTTTCTCCCTTTATCCTATGTGGTTCCCGTCATGGAGTGTCTCATCACCACAAGTGTTAACCGACAGTGTGTTTCGCCTCTCCACATATGGTACTCGCCACGGAGTCTCTCGTAACCGCATGTGGTACTCGTCATGGAGTCTCTTTTTACCACATGTGGTGCTCGCCATGGAGTCTCCAGTAACCATATGTAGTACCAGTCATGGAGTCTCTTGTCACCACATGTGGTACCTGTCAAAGAGTTTCTCGTAACCACATGTGGTACCCATCATGGAGTCTCTAGTAACCACATGTGGTACCCGTCACGGTTTCTCCCTTTATCCTATGTGGTTCCCGTCATGGAGTGTCTCATCACCACAAGTGTTAACCGACAGTGTGTTTCGCCTCTCCACATATGGGACTCGCCACGGAGTCTCTCGTAACCGCATGTGGTACTCGTCATGGAGTCTCTTTTCACCACATGGGGTACTCGTCATAGAGTCTCCAGTAACCACGTGTGGTACTCGTCATGGAGTCTCCAGTAACCACATGTGGTACCCGTCATTGTGTGCCGCATCACCACAAGTGTTAACCGTCACTGTGTTTCGCCTGACCACATGTTGACCTCGTCATGGAGTCTCTTGTCACCTCATGTTGTACTCGTCATGGAGTCTCATTTCGCTACATGTGGTACCCGTCATTAAGTCTCATCTCACCACATAAGGTACCTGTCATGGAGGTTCTCGTAACCACATTAGGTACCTGTCATGGAGGTTCTCGTAACCACATTAGGTACCCGTCATGGAGCCTCTCGTAACCACATGCGGTACCCGTCATGGAGCCTCTCGTAACCACATGCGGTACCCGTCATGGAGCCTCTCGTAACCACATGCGGTACCCGTCATGGAGCCTCTCGTAACCACATGCGGTACCCGTCATGGAGTCTCTCGTAACCACATGCGATACCCGTCATGAAGTCTCTCGTAACCACATGCGGTACCCGTCATGGAGCCTCTCGTAACCACATGCGGTACCCGTCATGGCGTCTCTCGTAACCACATGCGGTACCCGTCATCGAGCCTCTCGTAACCACATGCGGTACCCGTCATCGAGCCTCTCGTAACCACATGCGGTACCTGTCATGGAGCCTCTCGTAACCACATGCGGTACCTGTCATGGAGCCTCTCGTAACCACATGTGGTACCCGTCTTGGAGTCTCATATCGCTACATGTGGTACCCGTCATTAAGTCTCATCTCACCACATTAGGTACCCGTCATGGAGCCTCTCGTAAACACATGTGGTACCAGTCATGGTGTTTCTCGTAACCACATGTGATACCCGTCAAGGAGTTTCTCGTAACCACATGTGGTACTCGTCATGGAGTCTCTTGTCACCAGATGTGGTACCTGTCAAAGAGTTTCTCGTAACCACATGTGGTACCCATCATGGAGTCTCTCGTAACCACATGTGGTACCCGTCATGGAGTCTGTCGTAACCACATGTGGTACCCGTCATGGAGTTTCTCGTAGCCCATGTCTTACCTATCAAGAAGTCTCTCGTAGCCACATGTGGTACCCATCATGGAGGCTGTCGTAACCACATGTCTTAACCGTCATTGAGTCTCTCGTAACCACATGTGGTACCCGTCTTGGAGTCTCATATCGCTACATGTGGTACCCGTCATTAAGTCTCATCACACCACATTAGGTACCCGTCATGGAGCCTCTCGTAAACACATGTGGTACCCGTCATGGTGTTTCTCGTAACCACATGTGATTCCCGTCAAGGAGTTTCTCGTAACCACATGTGGTACTCGTCATGGAGTCTCTTGTCACCACATGTGGTACCTGTCAAAGAGTTTCTCGTAACCACATGTGGTACCCATCATGGAGTCTGTCTTTACCACATGTGGTACCCGTCAAGGAGTCTATCGTAACCACATGTTGTACCCGCCATGTCATGGAGGTTCTCGTAACCACATTAGGTACCTGTCATGGAGGTTCTCGTAACCACATTAGGTACCTGTCATGGAGGTTCTCGTAACCACATTAGGTACCTGTCATGGAGGTTCTCGTAACTACATTAGGTACCCGTCATGGAGCCTCTCGTAAACACATGTGGTACCCGTCATGGTGTTTCTCGTAACCATAGGTGATACCCGTCAAGGAGTTTCTCGTAACCACATGAGGTACTCGTCATGGAGTCTCTTGTCACCAGATGTGGTACCTGTCAAAGAGTTTCTCGTAACCACATGTGGTACCCATCATGGAGTCTCTCGTAACCACATGTGGTACCCGTCATGGAGTATCTCGTAGCCACATGTCTTATCCATCAAGGAATCTGTCGTAACCACATGTGGTACCCGTCATGGAGTATCTCGTAGCCACATGTCTTATCCATCAAGGAATCTGTCGTAACCACATGTGGTACCCGTCATGGAGTTTCTCGTAGCCCATGTCTTACCTATCAAGAAGTCTCTCGTAGCCACATGTGGTACCCATCATGGAGTCTGTCGTAACCACATGTCTAAACCGTCATTGAGTCTCTCGTAACCACATATGGTACCCGTCATTGAGTCTCTCGTAACCACATGTGGTACCCGTCATGGAGGATCTCGTAGCCACATGTCTTATCCATCAAGGAATCTGTCGTAACCACATGTGGTACCCGTCATGGAGTTTCTCGTAGCCCATGTCTTACCTATCAAGAAGTCTCTCGTAGCCACATGTGGTACCCATCATGGAGTCTGTCGTAACCACATATCTTACCCGTCATTGAGTCTCTCGTAACCACATATGGTACCCGTCATGGAGTCTCTCGTAGTCACATGTGGTCCCCGTCATGGAGTCTCTCGTAGCCACATGTGGTACCCATCATGGAGTCTGTCGTAACCACATGTCTTAACAGTCATTGAGTCTCTCGTAACCACATATGGTACCCGTCATGGAGTCTCTCGGAACCACATGTGGTACCCGTCATGGAGTCCCTCGTAACCACATGTGGTACCCGTCATGGAGTCCCTCGTAACCACCTGTGGTACCCGTCATGGAGTCTGTCGTAACCACATGTTTTACCCATCAAGGAGTCTCTCGTAGCCACATGTGGTACCCATTACGGAGTCTGTCGTAACCACATGTCTAACCCCTCATGGAGTCTCTCGTAACCACATGTGGTACCCGTCATGAAGTCTCTCGTAGCCACATGTGTTACCCATCATGGATAATCTCGTAGCCACATGTAGTACCCGTCAAGGAGTTTCACGTAATCACAAGTCTTACCCATCATGTAGTCTCTCGTAGCCACATGTGGTACCCATCATGGAGTTTCTCGTAGCTACATGTGGTACCCATCATGGAGTCTTTCGTAACCACATGTGGTACCCGTTATGGAGTCTCTCGTAGCCACATGTAGTACCCGTCATGGAGTCTGTCGTAGCCACATGTCTTACCCATCAAGGAGTCTGTCGTAACCACATATGGTACCCGTCATGGAGTCTCTCGTAGCCACATGTAGTACCCGTCATGGAGTTTCACGTAATCACATGTCTTACCCATCATGTAGTCTCTCGTAGCCACATGTGGTCCCCGTCATGGAGTCTGTCGTAACCACATGTCTTACACGTCATTGAGTCTCTCGTAACCACGTATGGTATCCGTCATGGAGTCTCTCGTAACCCCATGTCTTACCCATCAAGGAGTCTCTCGTAGCCACATGTGGTACCCGTCATGGAGTCTGTCGTAACCACATGTCTTACCCGTCATTGAGTCTCTCGTAACCACATATGGTACCCGTCATGGAGTCTCTCGTAACCACATGTGGTACCCGTCATGGAGTCTCTCGTAACCACATGTCTTACCCATCAAGGAGTCTCTCGTAGCCACATGTGGTACCCATTACGGAGTCTGTCGTTACCACATGTCTTACCCGTCATGGAGTCTCTCGTAACCACATATGGTACCCGTCATGGAGTCTCTCGTAACCACATGTGGTACCCGTCATGGAGTCTCTCGTAACCACATGTCTTACCCATCAAGGAGTCTCTCGTAGCCACATGTGGTACCCATTACGGAGTCTGTCGTTACCACATGTCTTACCCGTCATGGAGTCTCTCGTAACCACATATGGTACCCGTCATGGAGTCTCTCGTAACCACATGTGGTACCCGTCATGGAGTCTCTCGTAACCACATGTGGTACCCGTCATGGAGTCTCTCGTAGCCACATGTAGTACCCGTCATGGAGTTTCTTGTTACCACATGTGGTACCCGTCACGGTGTCTCTTGTCAAATAACGGAAAATCTGTAGGTTTACGACACATCTACGACACTGTTACATGTCCTCAATAATGTAATGCACTGAAATCTCATAATTTCAAACAAATATGCCCGTGTACAATGTAACAACCGTGAATGTTCTTATTGTTAGATAGCAGCCCAACATGGCTAAGCAGATTGTCACCATGTCCCGAAAAATCTATATAGTGTTCTAAATTTATGTTTTGATATAAGAAAAACATCGAAAAGCCGTAGTATTTTCGAAAAGGCACCCGAAGATTTTTAAACTTCATTTTACTGATTTTAAACCACTACTTACAACATTTCTAAGATCACAATGGCAAAATAATTGGAATCAACGCGTTGATAACAAATTACATTCTATTAAACCGAAAATCTGAAAGATGTTGGTCTTGTTATTAAAATTTGGGTCATCATAGCCACTTTCAATATTCAAATTGACGTTTGTCTTTTAACCTTTAAGTTTGTTTGATGTTTTTATTTTTGCATTGAGTTTTTTTTCGACCATTTTTTGACCCTAGTGACCTGTCCTATGTTGATGGGCCGTTAAGCATTTAATAATGATGATACTAAATACGTTTAGGCAGTGCATCAGTTACATTGAAATGAGAATTCATATGGATTTATAAGAATATAAAATATCACAATGTGCTCCTTCGTCTTCATTGGTTGGACCTTGATCACTTAGAGTTCGTTAATTTGTGATATTGACTGTGTTTCTATTTTTAGAAACAGCAGTGCATAATTCTTTTTATGATGTAACTTAAATTGTGACGTCACAAATCTCTCTGCCGAATGCAGTTCTGTATATGGACCTTAAAAATGAAGTAAACTTCGACCTTGTCTCTGTAAATATCTTTTTTGAGTCATTTGTCCAACAAAACTAATTACATCTAGTTAATGGCCTCTCATAAAAACGTAAAAAGTATTATATACCCGGTTTTCCCCGTTAAATACGCTTTTCAAATTTAATATAGAAAAAAATGACACGTATGATTATGAAATATTTAAAACCTATGAGAAAACCCGAGTGTGCGTGAATAGAATTCAAAGAAATTACATAGTACATTATTTTGTTTAATGACTTCCGCTAACGAACATGATATCGTGCACAAATCATTCAGACCGTCATGCATGCCGAAAACATATTGTTCCAAGTCCATTGTTTCTAAGATAAAAAAGAAATCACGTTTTAAACGGTTCCGGAATTTCATCTAGTTAAAATCTGGAGATTATTCACCGATTTCGATTTTTATAATTTCCTTTTTAAACACGATTACATAGGGAATAGTTTTATTTGCATTTAGCCTTTTTTAACGAATTACAAAGCCAGAGTTTTAAATCCCTAGAGGCATCCCTGCCCGACTCAGATGATTATCTGATGCTATATTATCGATGTTATAAAGATTTTATGTGATCTCCCTCACCAAGAATGATATAGAGTGTTGGTGTCAGTGACTTTATCTCTATTAAATGCAATTCAAAAGTTGTAACAAAATCCGGCATTATTTATCATTCTATGCTTTGGTTATCGATTCTACTGAAAGGGTATACCTGTGCAGGACGGCAATATCAGGTAAAAATATTCATTCGACAAGCCTTTCACAGATAGTTACCGTAAGAAAATTAATATTTAATGAACGATCCAGCTCCGCTTCTTCCGGCAATTATTTAGAAAGAGACAACAAATTATTAAACTTGGATAGCCGATGCCGGAGAAAAAAGAATGA
The DNA here is from genome assembly GCF_002113885.1 of Mizuhopecten yessoensis. Classification (NCBI taxonomy): domain Eukaryota; kingdom Metazoa; phylum Mollusca; class Bivalvia; order Pectinida; family Pectinidae; genus Mizuhopecten; species Mizuhopecten yessoensis. Next base: position 1,725,911 of record NW_018405944.1, read on the forward strand.
TAGCGCTATATCTTTTGAAGCATTAACGATGCATAATGGCAGCAGACGGTAGATGGGTCAGTCAATCATTGTGAACAAATATTTGGGGAACCCAGGAGAAAACGCTACGTAAACATGATTCCGAGAAACGCCGTATTCGAGCTATTATTAAAGACATCTTAGCTATCCCATACATTAAGCACCTGTTTTGCACACTATCCAACACCATCGTAACCTAATTAGCGATATTGTATAACCCTCTGTGCCATTCGAGGTCGTACCCCTGTAAAACGCGTGCGGCTTGGCTTGGTAGCTGGCGTTTTACAGACGGCAGTGAAACACCTCACTCCGACTGTAAGGGAACAATCGCCAGCAAACCTTTTAGAGGTGATGACAAAATGTGTTGTCAATATCGACCACGATCCGCCATCTTTGATATCAGTCTTTGTTCCTCGCGAAAAACAGGGCATTGTGGGAGGTGTTTCACGACATGGGATTTTTTTTTAAATATGTTAACAAAGTCTGATGACGGGAACTAGCGAGGTTTTTTATATGGAAAGTTCTGTAATTATGTCAACAATGTCTGGTGACAGCGACTGGCGAAGGATTTCACGATATGGGAACTTCTTTATTTATGTCAACAAAGTCTGGTGACAGGGACTGGCGAGGGATTTCACGATTTGGAAAGTTCTCTGATTATGTCAACAATATCTAGAGACGGGAACTAGCGAGGGATTGTATATGGAAAGCTCTATATTTATGTCAGCATAGTCTGGTGACAGGGACTGGCGAAGGATTTCACGATATGGGAACTTCTTTATTTATGTCAGCATAGTCTGGTGACAGGGACTGGCGAAGGATTTCACGATATGAGAACTTCTTTATTTATGTCAACCTAGTCTGGTGACAGGGACTGGCGAGGGATTTCACGATATAGGAACTTCTTTATTTATGTCAACATAGTCTGGTGACAGGGACTGGCGAAGGATTTCACGATATGGGACCTTCTTTATTTATGTCAACATAGTCTGGTGACAGCGACTGGGGAAGGATTTCACGATATGGGAACTTCTTTATTTATGTCAACAAAGTCTGGGGACAGGGACTGGCGAGGGATTTCACGATTTGGAAAGTTCTCTGATTATGTCTACAATATCTAGAGAGGGGAACTAGCGAGGGATTGTATATGGAAAGTTCTATATTTATGTCAGCATAGTCTGGTGACAGGGACTGGCGAAGGATTTCACGATATGAGAACTTCTTTATTTATGTCAACCTAGTCTGGTGACAGGGACTGGCGAGGGATTTCACGATTTGGAAAGTTCTCTGATTAGGTCTACAATATCTAGAGAGGGGAACTAGCGAGGGATTGTATATGGAAAGTTCTATATTTATGTCAGCATAGTCTGGTGACAGGGACTGGCGAAGGATTTCACGATATGGAAACTTCTTTATTTATGTCAACATAGTCTGGTGACAGCGACTGGGGAAGGATTTCACGATATGGGAACTTCTTTATTTATGTCAACATAGTCTGGTGACAGCGACTGGCGAAGGATTTCACGATATGATAACTTCTTTATTTATGTCAACAAAGTCTGGTGACAGCGACTGGCGAGGGATTTCACGATATGGGAACTTCTTTATTTATGTCAACAATATCTAGAGACGGGAACTAGCGAGGGGTTTTATATGGGAAGTTATTTCGTTACGTCAACAAAGTCTGGTGACGGACTGGTGAGGGATTTCATGACTTAGAAAGTTCTATGATTATGTCAACAACATGTAGTGGCGGGAACTAGCGAGTGATTTTTATGATATATATGTGTAATCTTTATTACCTGCTGTATGGTGTTTTTTATAACCGTAGATGTGTGTAAATTTCACCTGTCCTATTTTTCTGTTTCCTCAATTATATAATTTCATCATATTTTATTTTATTTACTTTCTGACATTTAAATTTGGTATTTAATAGCTGCTGTGTATAAATGGTTTCGTGTTTGTTTGTTTGTTTGTTTGTTTGTTTTTAATTGTTGTTTTTATTGTTAGTATTATAATTATCTATTATTCTTCTATCTTAATGTTGAAAATGTTGAATTTGTTCAGAAAAGAAAACTTAGAAACGAGTGACAGCATTGCTGTTTTACGGTATTTAATGATTTTGTATATTTATACGTAAACCGGCTGTTTTAATGCCATGCAGACACAGCTGCGATATGCACTGATACATATGACGTAACAGGGATAAAATAGTTATATCACATACGATATCACTTATTCCAAGAAATTACTGCAGTGTAGAAAAATGTAGGTCGTCATACCATGTATTTTATTGGGTTTTTTTACTATTCTACTAGAGAGTATTTATTCGTGACATATGTGCGATACAATGTATGTAACTATATTAATCCAGTTATCATTACCTGTAACGTACGTCATTGAAAGTTATACTATTGTTATGCTTGCACTGTATCGGAACCTTACGATGTTGGTGTATTGCAGTGTAAAATGTTGTCTCTTATTATATGTCACTTTGAAGTACTGCACGATTAATGAATATTAGTGTATACATGGAGCATAGTAAATTTGTAATATACTGTACTATTTGTATGTCTACTCTCCGATGTGTGTTACACAAGGAATAAAACAATCTGAATCTGACAGACAGGAATCGACAAACAATTTAATGCAAATCCAGAGTGATAATCAAGGAGGTTACCTGGTCATTAGATCCTCATTAGATAGGCTTATTCCAAGGTAGACGAGTTTAGTATGCGAGATATATAGAGTGTATACTTTTACAGTAGAGTGTCTATCTACATGGGCATCAACGTCCAGTGTAGAACGTTTGGTGTACAAATATGTTTATATTTAGTAAGTGAATCATGGAACTGCTTTCAGTTGGCATTGATGGTCAATATGAATGCCAGCCGGAAATGTCAATTTTCCATGAAGTGAGCTTACGTAACAAAATAGCTTAATATCACTGAAGCATGGAATAACAACTATCATTTTTAAAGACTTTTGTATGTCCCAGCTTGGGGACAAAACCCATTGCCTTCCTCACCTAGGCGAACGCTCAACATTAAAGTGAGGTGTTGCCAAACAAGGCGCTAGGAAATAATTGGTACTAAGAAGTAGAGACACATACTCATCGTACGCGGAAGGATATGTATCAGTACAAAAAGTTTAAATCACAGTTAGGCGTATCTGCCTATACACTGTACTAACGGCTCAGTTAAGAAAAAGCAGTGCATATGTGGGCACTCAGTTCAATTCAGTATCTCATTTAACTGAGTTTTGGACTTTTCATTCAAAATTATTGTTAATAAAGCTAATTTCTCATCTCATCCCCAAAATTATTATATGTAGAGATCGATTGAATTCATCAGTATCCTAATTCTCGTAGCTGGTGTATCCTTCTAGATACAGAAGCAGAGGATTAGGGATATTAACTGTATTTTGTCTCAAAAAAAATCTTTCATCTTAAACCGTATTCGGGATATTACATGTAGCTCATCAAGATGCAACGAACGATGTTTAGGTAATTTGTTTTGGAAATAGAAGTACTAGAAGTTTACAATCGTCACACTATTATTCCTTAGTCGGACCTGGTAGCTCATCAAGCTGCACCGAGCTGAGGAATAGTGTAATACGGGATGATCATCTATCTATATATCTGTATAACCATACTGACACCTATTCCTCATCCGGACCTGATAGCTCAGCAAGCTACACCGTGATGGGGTATAGCTCATTCAATATACATGATGTCCAGTTATTATCCTCTTCTGTCATACTCATCAGTAGCTCTAGCCAAGTACTGTTCCAACACTACATTGTTGACGGTCCGCTAGATTTTTAAGATGAGGATATTTAACTGGACACTACATGCTATCCTTCTTCTGACTACAAATCCAGGAGAAGGATATTTAGTTTATTTTGTTGTAACTGAGTTGCCCCTTTCGCCAAACATAGTTATGAAGTTTGTTATAAGAATGTATATGTATTTTAATTATTTGTCATATAATCATGTTATGTCATGTGTTGTGTAATAAATGTATATATTGTAACTTTATATTCTCGTAATTTGTTCAGTTTAAATGTGTAGCTTGTATAAGAAGAGTACTGTATCAGTTATATGTGTAAAAAAAAGCAATTTGTTTGGTATTCAAACACATTTCATACTTTAATTCTGATCGAAATTATAAAGAAACAATAGAGAATAAAGTGTAGTATTTCAACCTCGATTATAACGTTATGCTATACAGCTCATCAGTTTTGCAGATATACGTATACAACCTAAACTTGTCCACTACTTCTTTGCTCCATATATATATAGTGCAACATAACAGTAAACAAATAAACAAGAACACACATACACACCATTTCTATACCCACTCCTAGAAGTGTAAAGATATCTTGCACTGCTAGGAAATAATATACTTAATCATATGGTAACATTATACCTTAATATGCCAAAGCGTCAATGTACTATTGTAATTTAACATCAATAAAATAAAGCTTAAACTAAAGCGTCAATGCACAAGGAAAATTAGAAAGGATTGTTTGATTAAGGAACACAGCACGTCTCCCACAAAAAAAAGGAGGAGGCAAAGCCACGTGCTTCGAAAAAGGTATCCCTGGTTATAAGTACACGTGGAATCAGGTATGATGTCTTTCGTTAAAATCTGGAAATTGTGAGTCACCAACGATTTAAGACGCACCGAACAAAATTTCAATCTTGGTATATCTGTTGAAATCATCATATCATCATATGTTTATGGACTAGTTAGGCCTGTTTTTGTGTGTCACCTTAATTAGTTCCTTTGTTCTCCTTGTATCGACAACGAGGTATTGTTGTCTTTTTTTTCTTCTTTTCTTTCCTTTTTAATTTGTTTTTATTCTCTATATCAGACTTAATTACACGAGACATATTAGCACCAACAAGCAAAAACATAATGATAAATAATGAAAAGTGATTCATTTCCAAGCCCAGTTCTTAAGCTGACCCATCTGAGATTTACACAGACAGACGTATAATATATCATAATTATATCAGTGTGGACCAAACATTTTAAACGTCAATTAAAAGATTGACATCTTTTAGGAAAATTAAATGCTTTAATTTACGACAATGCTTGGCGTTAAATATCAAACGTGAACAACAAAACGTCAATAAATTTATATGTGATAGAGCTCAAATGCCGTGTTTTTCTCAAGTTATGTAAGCATTAAAAAGGAAAACCGTTAGAAAAGCATGCTTTCTTTGGATAATATCGACCGGCGCCCTCAAAGAAACACTTAAATTGTTGTATGGTAAATTGCTATCATTGCCCAAATTGCGCGCCCCGAGCGTTGTCATAAAACACTAATACTTTTCCTCATGTTCTGAAGAAAATTGTTCCAAATTTTATAACATTTTCTTTATTAAATAACGAACATTTAAGTTGAATTGACGCGCGGAACCACTCCGGTTATATCTTTATGGAGAGATTGCTTTTGTTCCTATCAGACACAACTATGATGTCGATTGTGGATCAAACTAAAACGGTTTCTTCCCAATCTGGAACCGCAAACATCAAAACAACCAAACCCTGGACGGATTCGACCCGATAAATCGGCGGACTCCTTTCTGAGCGGAGCGCTAGTCAATCGGGCAGCATCGGCGTTATGGTAAAGCTGTCCGACCACGAGAATTGAAAGAAATATACAATATTTATGTTTGATAACGGTTTTCACTTTCTATTTCATAATGCATTTAATGGGAGTGGTGATACCACAGATGCTCACTTCGTAGACTTCAAGGATGAAGACATGTGTTGTTTGTTACTGTAAAGGGGCTATGTTTTTGTTATGTAAGAGGAATAGTCCATGAAGAATACTTTCAAATGCTAACCTAAAGGCTGGTATGAAACAACTGGTGAAATACAGAGGCTTTATTTCTTGAGCGTTCCTTATCAGAATATTTCTTCTCATACTTTCCAGAAAAGGTCACGCAAAAAGAAGTCGCAAAAAAGATTTGAAGACGTTTTCTGCGTTGTGACGTCAAACTCAACGTCCCGCGCGTGTAAGGTCATTGGAGATGTATACAACAGTATAGATACCAATAATGTGATTTAATGATGCTGTTATTATTATTGAAGGTCGAGATTTACTGAGAGGTATTTTTTTAAGAAATGTATTGCATTATGTTATCTGTATCAAACAATAGTAATTGATCATGTTGCTGGTCCATTATAATTTTGAAATTAGCAAAGAGTGCGAGGCAAAGTGCTAAACCTAGCGTCAATTTACGGTAAATACAGTTACAAATTAGCCATTGCAGCATCATCCGTACTGCTTACTGCAACTTTTCCCCATTTTAGCATGACGTCATGTGACTGCCTGTGACAAACAATATATTATTATATATGTGATTTATGTTAACGTAAACATATTATTTTATGCGTGTCTGAAAAAAAGGGAATACCGAATTGTCAACAAACCCCGTTACTTGAACTAGACATCCACAATGCTAGGGCAAAATATGAACAAAGATTAATGAGGAACCCTTTGAAAAACTGCAAGGATAAAAAGACCAGGTGTGACGGAAGAGTAAACGTCGTCTGCTGTATTTTCTGCCTCGACTGTAGAGTTTCTTGGTGTGCTTTACTACTGAGGCTCTTCTGAAAGTCTTACTCTCCACCCATTACTGCTAGCTAGAAAGGCCCTTCTCCAACAGTGCTAGAGGTTTACACGGCGAGATATTTTTTTACAAAAAATAAAATTGAATGCACAAAGGTAACTTTTTGATTGGTCCCAGGTAAAAAAAAAACACACACACAAACCTGATACATCGCTAGGCTGATACCTTTCCTTTGAAGTTTAAGAGAAGCGACACACTACTTCAAAGCAAGGCATTTTTACCGTTACGCGACCGCGAGATTCTTTTGATGTACATCAAAGTATCGAACTAGTCTTCTTGTGTGATCCACAAGGTGGTGACAACTTAGCCTTCAATTTTGCTTTGACATAATCCAAAGGTGCCTAGAGCGACAGTGACTGTAACCCCTGGACATGCATAAAATGT
>NW_018405944.1:1733025-1794842 GCF_002113885.1 Mizuhopecten yessoensis
CCCCCCCCCTGTATAAAAAGTACTCCCCTTTGAAAAAAAATAATGTTAATCAAAAAGAGTTCAGAAGTTTATCAGGATGTTACAGTTGAATATTAATCCACCCCTACCCAAACAACCCCCACCACCGACCGGGGCAAGGATTTTATGCCAAAATAATTTTCAATCACTGGACACAATTAGGTCTGGGGAGTCATGTAAAAACATTTACAGTTATGTTATAGTCATTATCCAACCTATCTTCAACTCCCCACCCCTCGGATAATTTTTTATACACCTATGCTTTAGAGAGGCTTATGTTAGCTAGATATAGCGCTTTATCAATTGTTGTATATTATTATTAATATTATTATTTACATGTTTCCTTATTTCAGTTGATTCACAACTTCAGAGCCAGTTTTACGAGTCAGAACTTCCTTAATTGACCAATAAACCTGTACCGTTGACCAATGAACAGGGTTTTCTATCTTAGAAGTGTCAATCAAAATTGAAGAACCTCGACAGTCATAATGATGACCAAATCTGTTATAATTAAACCTATATTTCTGTCGTTTTTCCATGTCGCCTTTGAGTGAAAACGGTTTTTAAAGATTTATTGTGTAGTAACTTTTCCCCTAGTCGAATAAGCGCTTCCAACCTCCATTACAAAGGGATGGTTATTATCGATGTTAATCAAAGCATTTTACTCGTATTTCCGTTTTATTTTTCCTCCAACTTGGACTTTATTTACTTGGGATCAAATAGAAAACTACAATTGAATTTCACTGATGGTCTTTTTACCGTTTGATCGCCAGGTGGCTAACAGAAACAGAGTCTAGTTCCAGCATCTCAATATCACCAGGGAACAATACCGTTTACCGAGCGAAGAGGCACATCTTCGATCGCCGTCATCAAATCCTTGGAACTCTGACTGAGAAGTCGATAATTGTACAAATGGTGAGGATTTACCTAACAAATATCGGTGTTTATTGCTCCCATAGAAATACCCGGTCATTACGAATATACTGCCGAGCACCTGCAGAATTGGATTTAGAAATTGACACCGTGGCGTTTGACCATTCTGTTTGTAAACACTACTATTATGTTCTAAGTCCATGCCAAACTTGACTCCATATTGTGTTGAGATACTAAATTGATTGTACCGTCTATCTGAATAGAATCAAATTGTTTTACCCTGATCTATTTGAATTTTGATTTTGATTGTAAATTAGGGAGAAATTATTTTGTTGACGATAGAAAAGAGCGCAGTAATGTTTTCACAGTTTGACTTCTTTGTTTTACTTAAAACATATTTTATTAACCAGAATTAGAAAATAGGATTTGGCACAAGTTATTACAACTTAAGAAGCCATCTCCTAACAACAATAATTCAAAACAACAGATGATGATATAGACTGTCAATTACAATTCATAATAGTATGAAGCGATTTTTAAAGTAACACATACAAACAAACAAAAAAACATATCAAAGTCAAGTTCATAGTCGAAACATGTTAAAATCTTCCACTGGATCTAATAAAGGTTTACACTTGTTTGAATACACAGTGTCCGTGTAATTGGCTGGACAAGATTCATGTTATGATTTTTGTCTTATCCTGACAAAAGTTCACGGTTTATATTAAGGCAGTATGTACCTTTAAGGCGGTAAAAAAACACGTGTATATTTAAACTAAATTTACATTGTTAAAATCATATGAAATAATGACAAATCTGAAATTCAAACATGCAATGTCAATAGCTAGTACAAAGTTTTCATTAATTGTTTAGCAAATGTACAATGCATCAAAGATATACTAGTAATTTGGCCTGGTGGCGCAGTGGATAGCGCACCGCCTTTCACCAAGACGACTGGGGTTTCAAATCCAAGAATGGGCGTTTACTGCTCTTCTGAAATTTAAATCATGTCCAAATCTCGTTTTGATCTAGTGTGATAGAATTTTGTTAAATGCAACAAATCATATTCGATTTTAAAAGCCAACATGCACCTGAATAATTTGTCAAAAAACTCACCTCTTGTTTGCAGAATCTGATTTATAAAAGTTTAAAAGATTTAAAAATTGTTCCATAAATAATTTAAAATAAATAAAGTTTATATTATATTTAATAAATAATGTTAGCATCGATACTTCATTACTTAAAGGTTTGTATTTGTACAGTTTCCCGGAAGTATTAAATACAACATGCAACTGACTGGCAAAGTGTTATGAACTTGATGCGTATACACATCCGTTCTAGACATTGACGTACGATTTTCATTTTTGAGAAAATGATTCATTTTAACTCATATTGATTATTACCAAATACGCCTACGTTTGATTCAAATGAAATTATACAAACAAAGATTTTCAATGACCGCCTGTCTCAAGTTATTTCCATTACAATCACACTAGAAACTTCCCGATGCGATGTCCGCACGAGATGAGACTTCCGAATGCGTTTCCGTTCCCGATAAGTTAACAATCTTTGTTTCCGGTCTGCCTCAGAAGAATTGGTACCACTTGTCACAGGTTTTATCGACGAGTCCTTCAAATTAAACTTTCAGATTGACAAAATAGCAAATACAGTACTTAGAAGTATATGTGTATATATCACTGTGTTGTTTCCTTTGTTTGTAGATGTTTAGGAGTGCATCAGTGATCTTCTATATTTAGCAAAGATTTAAGATATCGTCATGAAAACATTTAAGATATATTTGGGGGGTTTCTGTGTCACCTTCACATAAGCAGCAGAATGCCATATCCTGATGCCTTGTAATTAGCTGAATCAATCCAGTAGGTCAAAATATGCTTGTAACTCCATATCAAAAACAGCCGAGCTTACATTTGTTTTCAAACATATTCGTCTTGTCTAACACTTACCTATCCAAAATGAAGCATGCATTTCTTTCCTTGGCTTTTATGACTATTCGAGTTTTTAATCATGCTTTTTAATCTTTTAATATTGCTTTGATAATTGAAAAAGAAATGAACGATTCTTTCACAGAATGCAAATCGGTTACGCCTTCATGTTAAATATGGATGCACCAAATACGTTCATACCGGCATGAATAAACCATCGAGTACGTGTATCGACATTCCACAGTGTTTCTTATTGGTGAACTAAATATAAGAAATCCTTATAAGAAAGCCTAAGGTCGCCCTAACGTTTGCTTCTTCCATTGTACGATGATATCACGTTGTTTGAGGCGGCAGGAGAAGCTTCGAAAAGAATGGGACCCAGTTGCGTCCATAGCGATATGAAAGCAATTTCTTCTGGAATCGTCTAAGTAGGGATTTGTGGCGGGATGTAAACATTAAGTAGTGTTGTTCTTTACAACTTTAAAGAGTTATAAATGGTCCGTTTATTTTCTTCACAGCATACTGTTGACGGAACTGTGAAAAACGATCTAAACTTATTTCCTCTGTTCCTTTGCGATGAATATTAATTAACTATATCGTCCACACACTATGACACTAAATTTGATAAAACGTTTGACATAATACATAATGTCGATGTCAGAGGTCCCCTTTGATAATTTCTTCCCCTTTTACATCATGTGTATGGAAAATAAAAAGTTGAGAACAAGTTCACAGTTCCTTAAAAAGCTTAGTTGATTTTTATGTACAATTGACGCAGAAAATATGTTAATTTTTGTTAAAGAAAAAATAGTACATTTATATAAGTGTGTATACACTTGAAACGATAACAAACTTGCATGACTACAGACTACCAAATAAAAATCATGATACCTATATATGGGCTATAGATGATATAGGCTATATTTCAGATATAGAGCATATCTCAGTTGGTTGTAAATGACTGAACGTCCTATTAACAGCTAAGGTAATTTAAGGACGTGCTTCCATGTATGTTGTGTATGCGTGCTTGCGTGTGTGTATGCAGGAGACGTTCTTGCCTCCTCGTGATATCGCGGATCTGATGCCGACTTTATAGATGAAGAATGGAAGAAAGTTTGGTTTGGTTTTTATGACCAATAGCACAGCATTCCGCCCGGTCAAATCTTTCTGAAAACGGGTGAACCAGTGGTTGCCATTACCTTCTGTTTGTCCCGGCCTGGGGACAGAGCGCATTGGGTTCTGTGTGTCCCGGCCTGGGGACAAAGCGCATTGGGTTCTCTTTGTCCCGGCCTGGCGACAGAGCGCATTGGCTTCTGTTTGTCCCGGCCTCGGGACAGAGCGCATTCGGTTCTGTTTGTCCCGGACTGGGGACAGAGCGCGTTGGGTTCTGTTTGTGCCGGCCTGGGGACAGTGCGCATTGGGTTCTGGTTGGCCCGGCCTGGGGACAGGGCGGATTGGGTTCTGTTTGTCGCGGCCTGGGGACAGACCGCATTGGGTTCTGTGTGTCCCGGCCTGGGGACAAAGCGCATTGGGTTCTTTTTGTCCCGGTCTGGGGACAGAGCGCCTTGGGTTCTGTTTGTCCTGGCCTGGGGACAGAGCGCCTTGGGTTCTGTTTGTCGCGGGCTTGGGACAGAGCGCGTTGGGTTCTGTTTGTCGCGGCCTGGGGACAGAGCGTATTGGGTTCTGTTTGTCCCGGCCTGGGGACAGAGCGCATTGGGTTCTGCACCTGGGCAAACCTTCAACATTAAAGCCAAAAGGTGAGGCATCACCAAGCAGGACGCTAGGAAACAAAATGTAATTAGAAACAGAGAGAAAATATGAAGATCCCAAAATATTGCCATGGGGACAGCAGATCAATTGTGGTTTCTTCAAAAGCCCCTTACAATTAGTAAAATATTAGAAAGTCAAATACCCTGGCCAAATCCAAGAAGGACATAAAAACTCACCTCTTCATTGTATTTTAGGCTCTTTGCACAGACGTTATGTTCATACCACCCTTTTTTATTCATTTATGTGCACATTGAGTTGATCATCATCTTGTTTAATGTATAATGGTGATTGTAAGCCTTTTTGTTTAACAGTTATACCTAATACTATTATCCATATTTTTAAAGCGCTTTAGAGTAATTTTACAGGGCGCTATATAAATGTTGTATATTATTATTATTATTTAAAAGACGACGAAGAAAACGCCGATTCTGAAGGGGCCTCACGTTAGTCGCCTCCCATACCTACGTGTTATATGACACCATATCTGAAATACTGGTATACTAAAGTACGTTGTGAAAACGATGCATTCCCTACCCAGACGTGTAACAGTAAATATCATAATTTGATTTTTTTTCTTTCTTCATCATCTCTTAACAGTAACGTCATAGTTTTTCACCTTTGACCCGACGTCTATTTAGGTCAGTTACTTTTTCATTAATAAACAAACAATCGAACAACCCACATATAAAGAGTAATCCGATAAGTTAGTGAGATCATGTGTGTATTATTAGAATAAAATAGTGTGAAGATGTGGAATCATATCTAAAGTGTTGTTTCCTGTAATGATACTGGTGACACAAGTACTGACACTGTCCTTAATCGGGATAGCGAGCGTCGGTAACTACTTAAGCAATACATAAGTTACCTACCTAGGGGGGCAACTCCCCCTCACACACGATCGTACACTGTGTGCTAGACAGGTGATAGAATGGTTATAATTAGAAAAGGCGTGAAAAAGTTGCTTCATAGGAATGGTAAAAACAGGCGTTGGTGACGCACTGCACTTGCATCAGCACGCCTCATGGTTAGAATAATACCAACTTTTATATACAATCTTTGATAAAGGCTAGTAGTGTATTTAAACAAGGGTGTAGGTTTTTGTAGAATATCCATTTTAAGAATTTTAACAAAATGTGATGTAAAATGTTAACAACAAACGATAGCATACGGAAGGCGTCTGGCATTCCGCTACCACTAGCCCCCTCCACCACTGGGTCGCGGGTTCGAGACCTTAGTGGTGAAGTCGCCAGGTATGCCAAGTCGGTGGTTTTACTCCGGGTACTCCGGCTTTCCTGCACCACCATAGCTGTTAACAGGACGTAAAACTCTAACCAAACGGTATCATACAACACTCAATTTGTACAGATATGTTCAATAAAATCCATCCATGTAATCTTAAATCTGTAGTAACAGTTTTATATAATTAATATGTGTAGCTTGCCTTTTACCTGAATAAAACAATTGTATTATTATAAAACTGATTTTACTTAGAAGGGTGACAACAGGCGACGCTAATGAAGATTTGAAATACCAATGGTTAGGACGGGGGTAGGAAGGCGCTTTGCAAGGTTATTAATTCGTATGATTAAAATAGGCAATGCGAAGTATTAGTATTATAACCCGTTCTGGTTTAGAAGGGTATCGAAAGGCGACGCTAAACGAGTTTACATAATCAAACGGCAAGCAAGATGGAGGCAGACGAAAGAATCCGAATGATTAGAAAAGCTTTGGGGGGTTTATAATTAATATGGTTAGAACAGTCATGGGACGACGCTGATCAAAGACTAGACTTTTTATGGTTAGAACAGGCGTTTGGGAGGCCCTGGACTGGGTTTATAGTAATAAAATGGTCAGAAAAGGCGTGGGAAGACGCTACAGCAGTGCTAGAATTGCTATCATTAAGAAGGACGAGGAATGGCACCAGACAGAGGTAACGATCCTTATCATTAAGAAGGGCACAAGGAGGCGCTGGGAAGGAGTTAGAACCGTTTGCCACGAAATCATTGGTAGAGCTTGGATGCCATCACTTTCGGCAGGTCAGGTCAGGTACAAACCCTTATTCGACGAGTCTTGATACGTGCATGCTAGAGATGACTGCCTAGCAACAGTAGGAAATATCGACATTATAGAACTGAGCAGGGTTGTGTAAGAGACTTGGTATATATGGTAACACGCCTTGATATTCAATGGGAATGTCGTGGTCCAAAGTGACCATGATGACACTTGTTCATTTTGTTTACACGACATGCGAACAACAGGTGACAATATTAATTCTAATGATCGAACAATAAACGTGTTAAAAACGTAAAAGACGCGTCGTGTCTTCACAACTAGTGTCATATCGCACCTTGTGCGCGTGTGTAAGGTACATACCCAGGTGATAATCATTACGGCTGTTATCGCTAAGCGACAGGTCAGTTTTAATAATCCTGGAGTGATGTGTGGTAGGAGTGGTCGTTATCGCATAGCTTGACCACTTGATCTGGTGTCGTCTTTTTTATTCAAACAATGGCGTCAGAGGTTCACTGCTTGTGACGTCATAGTTCCCAGGTCTGAAGCATGCCTAGAAATGTGTCCGTATTTCGGAAAACACAAAAACAAAAACATCAGCACGCAAATATATTTACAGTTAATGCATATTTTCAAAATTTATGTTAATATTCAACGTATTTCTATTTAATCATATTCTGCAAGCAGCACAAACAGATTGTGTAATCTACCGTGATATGTTCCCTGTATATTTGTACCTCGAATCATATAACTGTGTCGCATATCATCATAAATTTTAAAAGGATGCATTTCTGTTCTTAGTACATAAGTATCAACAATATCGTAATTCGAGCTCAAAATCGATAAAACTAGGGCAAATTATGAACAAAGGAAAAACTCCAAATGAAGACCATTGAACAGTATAATGACAATAAGACCAGGTGTTCTGAAAGGGTAAGCGTCGTCTGCTTCATCGACGACACCCGCCATGTAAATCTATGTCAATTCAAAGTAACGTCACGTCCCCCAAGAGAAACGGAGGACGCATACATCACATGTGATTACACCTATACAGTTTTCAAAAAATAAACGTAAACCAAAATGAAAATGGCTGAGAAACCATAAGGTTCTCTGATGGGGTAACTCGAAAACATCAATCTCCATATCACACAAAGAACTAGCATACTATGATGAGGACCGTAAACATTACACAGTCTTTATCGACCTGCGTCTCTGGAAACCCTATGTTGTACAATTGTTGGTCAGCAGTCGACATCTATCACGGATCATCATTAAAATGGAGCAAGCTCTTGAATAACAAATCAACTACGATGGGTAAACACCGTAGATTAGAAAAGCTTGGATGTTACTCTCAAGAAAGAGAAAGTTCATGGTCTGAAATTGAAATCGTCTCGCTCATCGCAAAGTTTAGTTGTAAAACGTCCCTTTTGGTCATGTTGTTGTGAAGATTGAGGAAAGCGGCTACAGGAGAGGAATCTGTAGTGTCCTTTATTTCAAATTCAAGAGGGTACAACAAAATATTTCCTTTTATTATGAATTTATGCATTTACATTTTTAAAGAGTTTCACTACATAACTGTCATATCAAAATATCCTGAGCAAGGTTTCAGCAAGGATTCAGCTGCTCTTTCACATTAAAAAGTTATTGTTTTATCAAACATTTAACTTCATTTACGAAAGAATGTCTGTCTCAACAAAATCAGCAAATTGTTGTTTACCTAGTCGTTTTGTTTATGGCTATTATTGTCATGTATTCTAGCATGCGGTTAATTACACCAGAAGTAATTCGAGGTATAATATTCATATACATAGATATATAGATATATTATAAATCAGAAAAAATGATCCTTACGGACTAAGAAATATTATAAAAAGAAAAATTCTCAATAACGAGTCTTTAGTACTTTCATCTCTTCTAGGAAATTCTTTCAGACTTATATATAAAAATCTTCTTACACCGACGAATCTGAGTAACTTTATATAATGTTCTGATATTCCTATATCCGAGAATCTGAGTAATTTTATACTGTGTTATATATTTTCTAACCAGTCAACCTTTCACCCTTTCTCCAAGAAATATTCTTTCGCCAGGTGTTAATTTTGCCCTTCACATGAAATTGCCATGAATATTATGTTATTTATTTATATTGGCTGTAATGAAAATTTCGCCATCATCACGAGGCGCGAATAAATCGAAAATTAAACTGTGTCGAAGTCTTCTAAATAAACAGTCATTCCGTGACACGTATGCCATTAAATTAGTCGGATATAGTCATCATCACAGTCTGACCTACAAAATTGTGTAGATTAGGATATCAAGAAGCTTGCGTATAAACTAAGAGGCAAGTGTAACATAAACATATTTCGATGAAGAAATGTTGAATAAAGTGAAAAGTGAATACAGCACTTATAAACAAGTTATATCAACTTATATTAATCACTCTTGTTAGCCCGGATGTAAGCGCGGGGGAGTGGGGGTCTTAATGTGGGAGGAAACCGGAGTACCTGGGGAAAACCCACTTGATCGGGCAAGTGACCCAATACCGTTTCTCGTCTGATCGGGGAATCGAACCCCGGCCGACTTGGTAAAAGGCAATGCAAGTGCGCTATCCACTGCGTCACCCGGCCACCCGTCGTGATGCTACCTCATACAATGTATTCCTGTGTAAAACATGTAGTTATGTACAACTTCTAAGTCCCTTAAACCGATACTAGTATGTATTTCTGCATTACATGGCACATACAACTCAGTTAAATGATTAGCTATTGTGTATGTACAACCACTTCGTTACACACATAAATCACATGCTATAAAGTATAGTATAAAGCTGTATTGATGGACCATTAATTGGAAGTCAAAATTAGGGTCTCTTAACACAGCTGTTCCCTTTATACAGGTTTAATTTCACAAAGAGAAAAAAAACCGGATACGAAAAACTGACACTATCGCCGTGGTATTCGTAAAGTGTTAATCTTGCATGTACCACACTGATTGTAATACAAGATTTAATTAAAAAAGCAAGTGTGTATATTAAATATTGCTTATATATATGTATATGTACACACTGTTGGAATTACTTCTTTGCCCCATATGTACATATATACACGTAAGTTTGAGTTTTCATTTTTAAGTTTATGATATTTGCGCCAAAACGAAAAAGTTTTACCGCCAAACTCGTTATACCTATACCGCCAAAATGTCTCTGAACAGGTTTTACTGTATCTCTAAGTACAAATATTGTCGCATGGTATTTTGTTCTAAAACTTCTGTGCCAAATATGTCATCTATATCACATACTTGGATGCGATCATCATTTAAGGCTTGTTTCCAGGTATCAGTCATTCGTCCTGTTTCTGATGAAAAGGGAAGGCATCTGTCTATGAGGAGATAAATGCTTCAATGCATGATCGACGTGGCATGATCATTTCCGGGAACTGACCATGAGCTCATCTTCTTGCGAAAGTGGAAGGTATATATGCGTGCGCGGTGATAACAAACGTTTTGTGACGTGCCCGGCCGACATGGCTACAGTAATTCTTCCTCCTCGGCTACAACTCTACCTACTGTGAGGTACTATACAATTAGCAAAGTTAGCTTGGCGAAATATTGAAAAAAAATACCATGTTAAATGTTTAAATGTTTTCGGGAATAAAACAGAAGATATAGCGAAAGTTTTTTTTTTATTGTATTCTTAGTTACAATAGAATTTTAATTCAATGAGGTGAGCAACACCGGACATTGCTTGGTATGAAGTCTGTTCAACTGTTATTCAATGTCAACAAAAGTTTATATATATATGATAATTACCATATTAATTAAGGGTGTTGTCATGACAAATGATGAATGGGTGTCACAACGAGAACAAGTTAGCGAAATTTGTTTGATTTTCACGGAAATCGATACGTTTATTTAAGGGATTATGTGTCTTACTGTGTTATTTATCTTCTCAACAAAAGAGTTCCAAACTAAATAGTTGAAGTATTCAAAATATTAAGGGAGATAACTCTTGTCGATACGTTTATTTAGGGGATTATGTGTCTTACTGTGTTATTTATCTTCTCAACAAAAGAGTTCGACATTAAAAATTTGATGTATTTAAAATATTATGGGAGATAATTCTTCTCGATACGTGTATTTAAGGGTATATGTCCAATTGTGTTATTTATCTTCTTAACATAAGAGTTTCATGCTAAAATTTTGTATTCAAAATATTAAGGGAAATAGTTATGGTTAAACATTCATGCAAAAAACAAGTTATGTAGCATGTATCCTTAGCTAACAAGAACTGTTATCAATTTTTGATCGTTTTCAATTATACATTCTTTGTTTGGCCCCCAATTTCATCATTGTTCAATTGTCATTATTGTGGTGTTCTAAGAAAAAGACGACTTTCTATTGTTATCAAATCTGAAACGGAAACATCCTGATAATATATATAAGTGGAGGGCCTATCTTTATTAACAAGAAATACTTAGCCGTGTGAGTTGTTGCCGCTAAACGGTCGAGGGTTTTCTACTTGAGATTCAAGATTGTGCTGTAATATTACGACAAATGATTACAGTAGACCACAACAAATAACGCATGGCTTGATCTGAAAACGATCATTTAACTTATAACTTAAACGATCGTTGTCACAGAGAATATGAATCAGAAAAGTTTATCTAGCAAAGTCAGTAGAATGGAACCTGGTTAGCACGGGACTGATATTTTACCCAAACATATCAGTAAATTGACGATGTAGCATGGCTGATACTAACAGAAAACAACCATGATCCTTTCCCCCACTCCCATAGAGGTCGTTACTACTAGTAAGTGGGTGATCGCAAAACTAACGTCGTAAGGTGAATATTGTGGTAATAAGGAGACAAATTTTGTCGTACATACAGTATGTAAACGTAGTGTGTTGATATTTTAATGCCGAGATCGTGCGAATTAATTTAAAATAAGCAAAAATGTTTAAACAAAAATATATTTTAAGTTGTTATGAGTTTATAAAAATGATACCAATGTGATATGCTTTGTCAGGATTTTGGATAAAGTGTATTTCGAGTTTTATCTACCAGCATTATTGGCATTAGTGAAAGTGCGTTCGGATGATTTAGTTAATGAATCAAAGCATGGTCAACCTTCAAAATAACCATTTAGCCAATATCTAGAGGGTTTCTATTTATTGTTTAATCCGCATCATTGCGAGATAGTTAAACTACGAGCTTCTCTACGATTTAAACCTCGAGACTGTATGATAAGCACGAATTTTACATTTCGTTTCTACCTTTACAACTAAATAACACCTAAAATAAAGTGATTATGAACTCGCACTGCACGACCGTGAAATTATTCTTAATATAAATCTCGGTCTGACGGGGAACAATCACAAAGCGGACAACACGAGAGAAATTTTGTTTCAGAGAGATTTATATAGTAACGATGGCAGTTTCAACAAACAAAAATAGTAACTTTTGAACCAATATTATTCAATAAAATTTGGTTTGGTTTGTTTGCATTATACGTCCTATCTATGGTCATTTAAGGACGTTCGAGGTTTTAGTGGTGGAGGAAAGCTGGAGTTTCGGGAGAAAAACCACCGACTGACGGCCAGTACCTGCCGACTGCCCCACGTAGGTTTCGAACTCGCGAACCAGTGGTGGAGGGTTTGTGGAAGCAGAGTGTCAGACGCCTTAACCACTTGGCCAACGCGGCCCATTTATTATTCAATAAAAGCATAATTTTCAATTTTCAACACTGCTCATTGTATTCAACGTTTTCTCAACAAAAGAGATCTAGCTATATTCACCATTCGGTCAACTCATTGTATATTCACTGTTATGTCAATTAAATAAATACATAAGAATTCGTCATTTTGTAAACTTATCGTATTTACAATGGAGTCAACAAAAGACATCTTGTTGTGATTTTCGACAACAGATGTTTTGGATAATTGTGAAGTCATCTTTTGAATTTTCACCAACATTTTTATGCTATCTATATCCATCTTCTCGGTCTTAGTTTTGTTAGTCAGTTTCCATTAAACTATCCTGCTACCATTAGTCCTACTTCCACCACTGGGTCGCGGGTTCGAGATCACGTGTGGGGCAGTCGCCAGGTACCGGCGGTAGGTCGCCGGCTTTTCTCCGCCACCAAAACCTGGCACGTCCTAAATGGCCATAGCTGTTAATAGGGCGTAAAACACAAACAAACCTAAAATCGAATTAATTCATAAAAAGGGTCAATTCTTTCTCATTTCTGAAGTCAATAAGATGTACAAGGCTTAACCTCCGGCTTTCTGATGAATGTAAAAAATGGTTTCTCCTTTTCATGTCTCTTCAGTTCAAAATGTGTTCGTTTCTTATTAACTTTGGGTTCTGATATTGTGTTTCATCTTATTGTCATTACTCTCCCCTATTTAGTCCAATTCATTCAAAATTAAGTATTTTTTTACATTTATTTTAACGCTGTATATATCTACATTTATTCTGAATAATGTTAAATTTACAAAATATTCATTTTCTGAAAAGAAAACTATCCCCATTCATTTTCAGCCATTTCCTTTTGGGTAAGAGGTTAAAAGTGAAATAATGAGTAACAAACATAATCGCTTATACAGGTTTGTCCTTACTAAACCCTGACTAGTTACGCGATAAAAACCCGGAATTTCATTATTCTACAATTATCAATTGTTCATCCATAGTCAACATATTGTCACCAATTAAAACATACTTAACACTTTTTTTAACATAATGAAAGAGGATTATATCTCAATAATTACAAGAACGCATCGGTGAAATTCTTTGTTAGGACTTACTTGTTCCGGAAAAGTCGTTATCCAAAATTATAATTTCATTAGTCGCGCTCCATTAATGACGATATTTCTTCAAACGTCTTTCCTTAACGACGTCTGTTCTGTATTCAAAAAACTCAGATATGATCTTATGTTAAAATATCATTTTTCATCTTGCTCAAAAGATATGGATTTGTACTTTTAAAAATACACCAGTGTTGATTCGAGACATGTACTTTGTATATCTATTAGCAATAATGTTCATGTTTATATCACATGAACTTCACATTTAAAAGCAGCTTGATATCTATAGCTTATATAAATGATTTTATGAACAATATCCACACGATAAACTTTGTGTTTATTTCATAATACAAATAAGTTTCTCGTTCATCTTCTTAAGATAGAACACCGCCATTTTATTTTACTTATTTTTAATTTATCACTTTTCCTCTAATTTTTGAAACTCGTATACTTTTTTAAGGTGTGATTCACGCACTTTCCCTTCTGGTTCAACAGAAAAATAGACCA
This sequence comes from Mizuhopecten yessoensis, assembly GCF_002113885.1. Classification (NCBI taxonomy): domain Eukaryota; kingdom Metazoa; phylum Mollusca; class Bivalvia; order Pectinida; family Pectinidae; genus Mizuhopecten; species Mizuhopecten yessoensis. The sequence continues at coordinate 1,746,949 of NW_018405944.1, forward strand.
TGCATCACCTTGGCGCCTAGCACCCACGAGGAGTCCTATAGAAGAACAAAACAGATGCATGGTCAGTGTAATTCAAATTCTGTCATACTGTATCTCTTGTTCCAGCCTACTCAGCTGTAAATGAGTACGTGGTTGGGCAGTGCTAGAATTGTTTAATGCTAGCTGTGAGCGCCGAAAAGGCAGCACCGGCTGTATGCTCTCCAGGGAGTTGAGAAAGATATTGGTTGGTTGCAAAGACCCTATAACCACGGATAATAATTTGTGGACCGCTTTGAGACGACCTACGAACTAGGCTGTGATAAAGCGGTATATAAGAACCTCGAATTATTATTATCATTAACAAATCCTTTATGCTAGATGCTTTCCTCAACATATAACAAACAATACAATATGTACAATGACAAAATATGACACAGATATGAAACAGATAGGACACCCATTCACACACTTTCACTCAGACACCCACACAATAACAGAAAGGAAAGGGGAAGAGAAAAGAAAGAATATAGATAGAAACGGAGACATTAAGAATCTGTTGGACTTTTTGTAATAAATTCGAATACACCATCAAAAACAATTTTGTTTGAAGCTTCGCTGATTGTATCAGAACAATGTAAAAGTATCCGAACAAGAACATCAGGCATCAACTCTATATAATAAGGTCTGGATTGACATTTGGAGCAAATTCATTACATGCCGCTCGAAGCATTTTTTCACGTTTAATTTTTCTGTTATGTTGATCTATACTTCACCGTTGTTAACAATCCAGAACGATATTTATCTATAAATATATAAATATATAAAATTTGTTTGTTTTAGAACAATTTTACAAGTTATATAAATTATATCAATCACTCTTGTTAGCCCGGATGTTAGCGCACAGGGGGGTCTTTATGTGGGTGGAAACCGAAGTACCCGGAGAAAACCCACGTAGTCGGGCATGCTGGTGACTCATACCTTTTCACGTTCGGGGAATTGCACTCTGGCCGTCTTAGTAATGGTATGGTTGCCATTGATATTTGGTTTGTTTTTTGAAATAACAATATTACGCAGATTCCTTGTCCAGAAGTTAGATAGCATTTCACTGCATCGCTTTACAAACAGTGACCTTTACCATTTTCCCTTAAAAAATTAACATGCTGTTCGAATACGATTTTTGTGTTGCTTTATTTAATAATTTATTTTGAATATAATGTAATATGAAAGGTTTTCATAAAATCTAGTACCGCTCATTGATAAATGTGCACTGAAATATCGGAGGCTGGTGCTATTGTGATGCATATTCGACGGGGCTGAGGTGCCCGTCATTGCGGTTAGTTGTAGAGTGTCCTACCGTGGCCATTGGAAATTTTATCAATGTACATTTTCCAGTCATTTCCTTCCACGGAAAGAAGAGTCATTAAATTGATCGAATTTTGTGTATCATTATTTCATATCTTACAAGCGGAGACAATCGGAGACAAGCGGAGACATCTATAGTATAGATACTTACTGTAACGTTTATGTTCTTCAAAATCCGGAATTGGGCGATTGGGTTTCCGCGTAATATGGGGCCGGGGTCTCTGAAAGTACTGAATCAAGTCTGCGTAAGCTAGCATAATTTATCCGGTGATATATAGAGAAACTTTTATGACCTGTTAAAGTTTATATTTAGTTCATGTTTTTCTATAATTTTAAAATCGGTATGAAAAATATAGTAAAATACTAAATGTAAAATATCAATTATGTGTTTATCGCTTGTTTGCCTAAACATATTTGCACTGTGACAACTGAAGCTGTTTGTGTGACGAGGAAGTTTTAATAAAGCAAAACTTTTATGTCAATAGGAATATTATTGATTAAATAGATTGTGTTACAATGACAAAGTGCAGCAGTGTATGGCCTTAGTAGTAGAAAACACCGACTGTTAGTTCGTCATCAGTTTCAGTTTCTTTATTTCCGAGAGCCATCCGACTCATAGGTTGAAAACAAAATCAAACAATTACACCATGTACAAAAGATTATGTAAACAAATTTAAATTAATTATGAGGAGAGTAAGCTTACAAAGTACATAAGTAGTTTTCCATATAAGATGTTTATTTCTCTACGTTTTCTCGCATAGCACAATATGAATACTTTCCAAGATACACAATTCGTTAGCATCATTAGTACTCAATAATTTCGTAAACTTGAAATTATTAGGACTTCTGTGATAGAATCGTTTGATATATTTACATCATTTTAGGATGAAATGAAATTCATCTTCTATATCACAAGAACCACAGCTAAACACAATCTGTTCTGTCGTTCAGCGATAAAGCCGACTGGGATTACCAACCAAACTCACTTTCAAACTAGTAAAATATGATAATCCGTCTCTGTAACGGGATATTACTGTAAAGGTCCTGAAAGTTGCTGTATTGGTCAAGAAAAAATGAAAAGTATTGTTTAAAGAAGTCTCTGTGTGAATTTGACAATAAGATACTTTTTTTGTAAAATGTGTTTGCATATCTGTGCGTCTGTTATCTTCACACAGGTGTCATTTGTGTTTAATTTATATTACTATGTTTTAAGAATTACTATGTAAAACTATCACATTTTACTAATATAGAGGACCCTGAGGGAGATTAGCCTTTGCCTAATTCAGGACTTAATCCACAATAAATAAAGTTTATTATTATTATCATTATTAATCAATATGGTCACTTAACACAGGTGATCTGTTAATGGAGGATATCGAGGTGGACTCTCCAGCAGTTATTACTATATATTTTCTGTTCTGTCTGTCATTGTTGACTTACCTTTTATAAACATATCAAATAAATAACACATATAACTATATCAAATAAATAACACATATAACAATATCAAATAAATATATCAAATATATAATACATAACCATATCAAATATATAATACATAACAATATCAAATATATAATACAAATAACCATATCAAATATAAAATACAGAACCCTATCAAATATATAACACATATAACCATATCAAATATATAACATATATACCATATCAAATATATAACACATATCACAATATAAAATATATAACACATATAACCCTATCAAATAAATAACAAATATAACCATATCAAATATATAACACATAAAACCCTATCAAATAAATAACACATATAACCCTATCAAATATATAACACATATAACCATATCAAATATATAACACATATAACCATATCAAATATATAACACATATAACCATATCAAATATATAACACATATAACCATATCAAATATATAACACATATAACCATATCAAATATATAACACATATAACCATATCAAATATATAACACATATAACCATATCAAATATATAACACATATAACCATATCAAATATATAACACATATAACCATATCAAATATATAACACATATAACCATATCAAATATATAACACATATAACCATATCAAATATATAACACATATAACCATATCAAATATATAACACATATAACCATATCAAATATATAACACATATAACCATATCAAATATATAACACATATAACCATATCAAATATATAACACATATAACCATATCAAATATATAACACATATAACCATATCAAATATATAACACATATAACCATATCAAATATATAACACATATAACCATATCAAATATATAACACATATAACCATATCAAATATATAACACATATAACCATATCAAATATATAACACATATAACCATATCAAATATATAACACATATAACCATATCAAATATATAACACATATAACCATATCAAATATATAACACATATAACCATATCAAATATATAACACATATAACCATATCAAATATATAACACATATAACCATATCAAATATATAACACATATAACCATATCAAATATATAACACATATAACCATATCAAATATATAACACATATAACCATATCAAATATATAACACATATAACCATATCAAATATATAACACATATAACCATATCAAATATATAACACATATAACCATATCAAATATATAACACATATAACCATATCAAATATATAACACATATAACCATATCAAATATATAACACATATAACCATATCAAATATATAACACATATAACCATATCAAATATATAATACATATAACCATATCAAATATATAACACACATAACCATATCAAATATACAACACATATACCATATCAAATATATAACACATATACCATATCAAATATATAACACATATAACCATATCAAATATATAACATATATAACCCTAACAAATATATAACACATATAACCATGCTAATTATTGATTTTTAATCCAAAACATGATTCGTTTTTGTATGTTGTAAAATGTAATGATAGATAATCTTAGGATGTATGCCGAGAGTTTTCAGCCTTGATAATCAGGCTAGTTTCGTTCTTAGTACACAATCCACACCAGCTACCTCCTAACCCAATCGCCTTCATTCCCAATACATACTCCATGCCAGCTACCTTTGTTTGCAGTGGATGAGCCAATCACTCTACTTTCCCGATATATAATCCATGCTAGCCACCTTCGTACCAAGCAAATCGGATGGTGAGAAAGCTGGATAATTAGGATTCTTTTGCATAGCAAAGATGTCCAACCTAACAGTTTTAGCAGTGGTATAATTGGTGGCTAGATAATCGAGATCAAATTGTATTTATATTTCTGTAATAAATACCCCATTGTGCATATCGAAATAAAATAATCATTAATTTACGTCATAATTTGCGCTTTCGTGCAAGATAATTACAGTGATCGAGTATAACATAAGCTTAATTCGTTCGGTTTTCTTAATAATTTGTCGGTAATTTATCTGTTGAATTTCAAGTTCTTTATTAACCCTTATGTATTAAGTCTTGTGCCTTCTCGATAAAGGAACGCTTTGTTACTTTACCTGAAACCTTCTGTCATCATCTTCAAACTGTTATATGATTCCTTATTACACGTAAATACCATTGTTGTATAAATATCATCACCTGATCGCCGCGCCAGAAGGTACGCGCCGACCTCTGTCTTACAAGGAAAAGATCGATATAATTACGGAAGGCAAGCGGCCATCACCTGTTCAGCGATGCGTCCGTTAAAAACTAACCGAGCATTAAGTCATTTACAATTTAAAATCGCCGTGAAAAGACGCGCGTCAGTTTATCTCAAAGAGTACAGTGGATTAAAGGTGTGAAGCGAGCTTACATCCCTTTACTGGATAGGGAACTGAATCTGATAAACAGCTTCTTCGTCCCTTGTTTAACTGCGGTGTATATGCCTAATTAATCAAGATGTAATTAGGAACGTATTTGTTATTCATGCTTTTTATATTTTGTTTGGAAAGTATAGTCTTTTTTAAATAAGAACATTTCCCATGTGGGCCATTGAGGCAGAGTACGGCGACAATTTCCGTCTAAGTTCATTAGAACGGAAGGTATAACTATTAAAATATAATTGTCTTTCTCATTATGTTTAACTTTTCCTTCAGATTATGGTCTTTTCGTTATAAAACGTAGAGTATTCGAGACACGCCAATTCGTTTAACCCTTTGTTCGTTCAAGATTGTCACCCAAGTAAGATATAAATATTTTAAATCGCATTATGTTACGGTAAGGTGGAGCGATTAAGTGCCCGTGAAATTGACGTAGGGAAGACCTGTTGTGGCGGTTCGAGTAGATGGTGTTAAGGTCCCTTGTATGTATCGTTATGGTTCAAGTCCTTATTGTGGGTCTTTCTTCTAGGGGTACCTATCGCGCGTGCCTGCTGGGTACCTGTCGGGGTGTTGCACAGCTGTCCCCTGCTAACTGTCGTAATACAATATAGATCTCATCTCCTTTTCACCTTTATCGTTACCTGTATTATTAATCAGGTCTTCACCTGTGTTACCTGTACAGTTAATCAAGACCCCCAATGGAGGTGATGATGGTTTATATCATGTCCAGCCTGTCCGTGGCTTTATCGACCGTCATCTCTAAAGCCGTCACCGTAGGTTATCTACTTCACTCGATCTTGCCTATAGACCTTAACTGTAGCATTTGTCATCACTGCTACCTGAGGCCTTAAATCTACCCACACAAGGTGTTATGGAGAAGAAGAACATCTGCTGTCTACCTGTTGACGGTCATTCGATGTCCGCCAGCGCACAGTCCACCTTAAACAGGATACACCGTTTAAATGGCCTGTATGCCCTTCGGGGGCGTGTCACGGTCTCGGCGCGTTCTCGGCACGCGACTGGTGTTGCCAAGTTGATATATGTGACGTCCGGTCATATAAGCTGTGACTTGTGAACCTTGACGTCTTGTCTGACGTTGTTTGACACGATTTTACACGACCGACCGTCACATCTGCAGCCAAAGTCGCGTGCTGTGCGCGCACCGTGGCTTTGTAGATTGATAGTATGCCAGAATATCTTGTCAATTTGTTACAAAAAAATATCTTATTTGCAATTTAAAGTTGAAGGTAAAAAGAGAAAAGTCCTAATTTGTTTTTTTTTGCGGTTGAAATTATCCAAGTGATTGCAATTAATCATGATGACCTAGCTATTTGCGAACGACATTAACGGTCCAATAAGAGAGTTTAGTTTTTTTTAACTCAACACATAACCTATGATACAAAGTAGAGAAGGTATGCCTAATTTGACCCTATAGTCGTTATTAGGCGCGGGCAATTCGTCATAAAAAATCTCTTTGACACCATTTTATCCTGATCGTACTTTTCCTTTATCTACAAAACGCTATCAACACGCCATCCGTTCCCTTTTGATACACAGACACTTTTAATTTTGTACATAAACTTGAATAACAAAATTGAAAAAGTACAAATCCTCAATTCTTTCGTCCATATATCTAACTTTAGAACATTCCCAGCCCTGAGACGCCTGGTGCATTTGCAAGCTCCCATAGAGATCGTCGATGTGTGTGAAACTTCCACCTTTTTTGCATTTTCTCTCTAACATTTTTTTTATCGAACACAAACTGCTGTGCCTAAGTGTTCAATTATTCGTTTCCCGAGAAGATTTTGTTATGTTCCGGCCGTGATGTTTAAGACATCACTTTAATATAGTTCGTCGATTGGTATCCATGACGGGGTTATAGGATTTCTGATGATAGAGCTTTGATGTCCATATCGTATTATTTAATATATTGCTTAAAGAATCTCTCTGTCAGTTGGTGTTTCGTTATTGGAGGTAAAAGGTTTATGGAAAAAATGTTTTCTTACGTTCATATTGTGATGTGTAAGAGAATGCTTAAAGAACGACATTAAATTAGTTTTTTTCGGCAGAGTTAAATGTCTTGTATGGAACTACATGGTTTCCTTGTTTTGTTCCGGTTGTGCTTTTAGATTGTCTGTCACATGGCATTCTTTGGTAGTGTTGTGTTTTCCTGAAAATAGAAGATTTGATGTTGTTCCTGTTGAGATTTCCAATAAAATGTTTTAAGAACGTCAACCAATTTGTGTTTCTTGCCAGAATTAAATGTCGTTTTGAGAAATAGATTGTTTCCAGGTTGAGATATTCGAGACTGTTTACCAATGGGAATGTCCTTGGTAGAATTTTCCCCCCTGGAATAAATGATTTTTATAATGTTCAGGTTGTGACATTCAATATAGTGGTTTAAGATTGTCTGCCAATGGAAATTCCTTCGTCGAGTTGTGTTTTCTTGAGAAAGGGACATTCGTGTTGTTCACGATGTGACGTACAAAAGATTCCTTTAAGACTACCCGTTTGATGACGTTCCAAGGAAAATGTAAATCTTTTACGGAAATAGAGCTCTAATTTCATGGTGTGTTTTAAAAAAATAAATGCTTAAGACCATTTGTCAAATGCAGCTCCCTGGTAGAGTTAAATGTTTTCTGGAAAATGTGCAGGTTGTGATATTCAATAGAGTGCTTTAAGCCTGTCAGTCAACAGAGTACGTTAAGCCTGTCAGTCAATAGACTTCCTTGGTAAAAAATTTCAGGAAATAAAGGTTTTAATGTTCCGTTTGATATTACTCTAGAGAACGCTTAAAGACAAAGATATTCCTTTGTGACATGTTTTGTAAATATGTATTCAGATTGTGATGTTCAAGATATTACTTCTAGACTATTCATTGGTCTTCATTTTAACATAAATGAATGATGTTTTCAAACTGTGGCATTCCATCTGCATGTTGTGTGGTATCGTCTCAAAGGCTGATCATTTACATTGTGACATATTCGTGATGTTGATATTTTTATTTTTGCATTGCATTTCAATATATTATATTTCTTTTAGTTTTCCTTTTGCTTTAATCCATCTTGCTACCTGTTTTAAAACCTCTACCTGAAGCGGTTAAACGCTACGCAACAAAATACAAGTACCAAATAAAATGGTATTATGTATGTGCTTAAAAGACACATTGAGAAGTAACACAACAAAATATAAAGAAAATATGTATTATTAACTATGTCGTTCCTTCGCAGAATGGCGATTTCTAAAGTGAAGATAACATAGCAGATGATACGACATCAGCCATACCATAAATACAGTAGATTTATGAATAAATAATATCAGAGTGCCAGTAATTCTGTACGACGTGAAAACGAATTTTATTCCAAGTTTCTATTTGTATGAATTATTAAATACATTTTTTTGCAAAAAAGATCGGATAGTCTGATTGAACGCCAATATAAGACTTCAACGTACTGCAAGACATAAGCAGTGGAGGATAGAGATAGTCTATGAAATATAAATCGGTTTTGCATTTTGTAATAAGAATTATATGACGTCATGTCAACAATGCGTATGACGTCATATTTTCATTTCAGCAAGGCTGAGTTTCCTTTCCCTTGATATTTCAACAAATGTTTTTATTGCGATGGGGAGTAAAAGAGAAATCGTCAACCTAAGTCTTGCTGAAATGAAAATATGACGTCATACGCATTGTTGACATGACGTCATATAATTCATATTACAAAATGCAAAACCGATTTATATTTCAGTTGTCATATTCATAATTGTAGGCGATAGTCCCAGCAAGCTTCATGACATACAATTTATTAAATCACGGGTAGAATATCTCTGTCCCACATCTATGTATAGAAACTTTGAATTTACTCTTCAACAGGCTGATTCTCAGAGATACATCCACAGGAAAAGCACATCTTGATTGCTGTTTATATACTGTACAAATAACAATAAAGCATTTTAAAACGCGTTCATCAACTGAGATTCATACATTTTTGTATCTCCGGGAATATTCATTGTACATACTTCAATTTTGAGACGACAAAATACATATTCAAAGATATTTTGTTACTGCTAGTATTTTTTACTTAAACATATTTGTCATACTAATTCTTTTTTTAAAAAGCTTTTTGATGGTGGGGTTAAAACATTAAAACACTTGGGACAAAGACAAAAAGAAAATTACATTATTTTGGATAAATTTTTGATTTATGTATTTATATATTTATTTATCCTTAATTTTTAACATTTGTAATCGGACGTACGTTGTCATTTTTCCTTTAAAACATGTAATCGAAGCCTTTCTGTTTAAACAGGCCTCATTGTATATAAATTTACAGGTAACGAGGAAGCTTACTTACGTCGAACGAACGATGTTCTATATCATGTTCCAATAGGTTTTTAATTCGATATTCACAAAGGAAATAGAAATACGGTAACATACCATAGTGTACAAAGCGAGAATCGATACGAAAGGCAATGACCGGAATCATGGAGACACCTAATCAAAAGGAATCCCCATTAAAAATCACAGGTGACAAGAATCCCCATTAAAAATCACAGGTGACAAGAATCCCCATTAAAAATCACAGGTGAAACAATGTAGAGCATATGTGACCTGTATCATGATGATTCCCGTAGATCCCAGGTTAATCCAAATTTAAACATACTTTACACTCTATGAACCTTAAAACAATGAGTTAAAATGATTAATAAATCGTACCAGAAATATGATTGAATCAAAATGTAGCGTAACATCAATTATCACCTTTGGTCAGAAGCTTCGCCTTCTGTGCTGGTTCACGCACGATGTCTTTTCTCTTCTTTCTATGTTTGTAAAGTTGGCTTTCCGTGTCGAGCTTTAGGTCCGATTCTGTCCTTCTGAGCTGACGTTGTGATAGATTTTTCTGAAAACATCTTTCTGGCACACGTCATTCAGGCTATATTAAACCAATAATTATACTGGCTAAGATAACATTTCAAAATTATCTAAGTTATATTAGATATATTATTTCAAATTAGAAATTACTGTCTGATGTTCCGCTATGATTTCTTTAACTTTTGGTTTACTCCGTTCTCTCTCATCTTTCGTTGACTGTATTTGATTATATCTTATCGCGATTTTTACAATATACTTTAAAACTGTTATGTTTTATTTGTTAACTTTTAATCTTTTTTGACATTTGTACATTTATTTTCATAATTAAATCCATATATTTATTTTGTTGCGGTTGCAACCATGGAGAATATTATATATATTATGTTTCGGTTAGCTTGAAATTTTGTAGGGCTATAACATTAAATTTCTGGCACTGTTATATTACAATTATCACGTAGGTTTATCACCATTGAGAGGAGGTCGACTTGCATTTTTCCGAAACATTTAATAACATATTAAAAACGTGATATCTGTTGGGACTTACGGGATATCTTGATATTGTTTGTTGTTTATGAAATATTTTACATTTCTGTCGACACAAGTTCTATGTGCATGTACCTTCACGACAGTATTGTATGATGGCGCGTACGGGTGATATCTCGATTCCCCAGTTCGACGTTTTGAGCTACTGGGATAGGACAAGACGTATCGCGTCTTCTGCACGAACTCAATGGTATCACCATACATCGTTCACGTTGCGGCTCATTTCACCAATCTTGTCGACAATCAAAACGCAGATGCCCCGTAGCACAAAATGTTGATTTCTTGTTTTGCTAGGCGATAATTGCAGAGAGTTCCCCTGTCCTGTTGCTTGTATTGATTGATCACAGTGAGATACAACCCATACAAACTTGTATCTTAATGTAGTAGAAACAACCATATTGACAAGAAAAGTGTTTTTTCATCAAATATTTTGGCAGATTGCTTTCAAAATAAAGTGAAAATGTTACTAATAATAATACTTTTGTTCTATTGTTGTGTCATATATTTCATTTTTTTGTGGGTTTTTTTGTTTGTATTTTGAAACGAAAAATTACCTGAAATGTTCAATTCAATATTGCCGTTTACACTTACACTGTAATTACGTGTGACGTTTGGAAGAACTTTTTGTTAAATCTATCTGCTAAAGAGGTTATACGTTTCGAGCGAGCGCCTTGACAATCGTTCCTCTCCATGCCAGTTTTTTCAATAAAGAAAGCAAGTGTGCACATGACTGGGATGCATGACGTCACAGTCTACCAGACAAAAGGGGAACACCGTGAGCTATTAAAGAGTGAAGAATTAAACCCTCGGCCGTCTCTCTTCTCATATAGCCACAAGTTTTTGGTCTGAGGCAGAAACCAATAATTGCAAATATAATATTTGCGTTAGGTAATTAACTTGCACGCGCAGTCAACACCATGCCTAACAATGGCCGATACCGCGCTCCTACCTGGCTAAGATTTTATGGCTAAATCGATACAAGAGTGGGTGATGGGGAGTAAGAACTAGATCTGTAATTGATATCACTTGTGCCATTTTATGTTTTCTTTTTCAATAATCCCGATAATAGTTTCCACCTCATATACAAATTCCTTTTTTTATTGCCAGAATATGTTGCTTCTTCTACTGAAACACTTCAAACAACGGCTAATAAATCTGCATTTTCCACCTGACCTGCAATGTCTGGAAACCTTTGAAGGACATTAGCAAAGCTCCATATCTTATATATGTGTGTTGGTATAAATAAGGGCAGTAGTTGCATAAAAAGGCTTAAGGATTTACTCTATGCATGTCATATGATACGTAACGAAAACGCAATTCCGCGTGTAAGAAGACTTTGTTCTGGGCCAAGCAGGATATATAGCGACCATTAAGAACCTACTTTGAGGCTATTGATTGTCTCAGTAAGGTTTCTCCTCGCCGTGCTAGAGAATCGTCCGGTGTATTTACCAGGCATAAATATTACATAATGGCCGCTTCACCATCAAAGTCCACAACAACTAATTGAGAAGGATGATGAGAATACAAAGAAACAGTAAGCACGCCCACCTCAATTTGATTTTTCAATATATGGAATTTTGAAGGTTGTTTCTTCAACAGAGAAACAAAGTTCATATTTGTCTTGAAAGCGTATGGTGTTAAACGTGGCTTTTATCTCGTAAGAAACAGCTTCGAATATCGGAATCTTGACAGGAAAGCTATGTTTATTTAAGAACGAATTAAGTGTATCGGGAAGAACTAAATACGAAAGGGAGGGTCTTTATTAATTTCCATATCTGTCAATAAAACTATAATTCTCACAATAGTTTGTCTTGAAGACTTGAGTTTTTTTGTGTGTTTGAAGGTAAAGTGTTTATTTCAGGTATACAAACAAAGTGATAAGTCAGTCAGTACAGGCTAACATACTATAATGCAAAACTGTTTCAGCAATCCTGAAATCGACCATTCCAATTTTTAAAATCCTAAAATCCTGCGTTACAAGGGTCCTTGATGGGTTATATGAATACAATATTGACTGAATGCCACAGGAATAATGCATTAAGTAGTCAGCGAGGAAACTTTCGATACTACGCCACGGAATGAAATATCTGTCGTGATTTCGTGAGATTGACTATGTCTTGTTCGTGAATTATGTGAGTGAAAAAAATAACTTCCTAAACCGCCGAACAATTTACAGTAACTGAGTGATAAATCGCGAAAATATTTAGTGAGGCGTAAATTGACGATGATTCTATCACGATTTCATTGATCGGACTCTTTAAGATATTGATTCGGGACATGTTTAACTAAGTGAAACATCTATGTGCCCTTTTTCTCCTTCGCAAACGAAACCTTAGAGAATCAAAGTAACTATTTGTATCACTGATACCAACAATAAGTATCAGATCTTTTTCATACAGTTACTGGAAAGCAATTATTTTTCGCGGAATAAATATTTTGATGATTGTGCAGCTGGTGCATATTTGATTGCGGTATATGAGTAATACATTTCAAATGTGTTCGGATGGGTTGTTGTGACATTTTTAAATAATTGCTGATCGCTTTAAATCACGAATTCTAAATTTGAAAATATTTACACCTCGCGTTTTTTGTGTCAATACTGCATATCTTTTTTAAAATTTCCGTTACAAAGGTAACGGAATCGTCTTTTAAAAGTAACACAAAATGAAGATGGAACCCTTACGAACATTATACCTCTCCTTACTGTATATCACTTAACTTTCGCGAATTATTTTTTTCGAATTGATGAATTAATGAAAAAATGAGTTAAAATATGTTTTTATATAATTGCTATATGAATATTACAGAGTTATTTGAATTAACGACCAGTTGCCTTTTACAAATTTTCTCAAACATATTTATCTCGCTAAATTAGCTAGGTTTGCGGTATTTCACACGTTCCACCCTTAAGAAGATAGAAATGACAACCTTTTGCTCACATATTGTCCGTGCTAGCGTGACGTAAACGACTAGAAAATCAGACTATTACTAAAACGGTCTCGTATTATCTACTTGCTTAACATCGCACTAGATCAATTTCTCGACAAATATCACAGGATTATCAACCTTTTCTTTAGCACCTTTAGAAAAACACCGCTCTGTCGATAATCCTTGTACTTCCTTATACTTAATACCTAAGCCATGTGTTATATCAATCTACAATTAAGCCGGACTATGAATACCACCTCGCTAGTATCGCTCTCTGTTGATTTAAAGGTCCTCTTACTAATATCTTACACTGCAAAAACTCGAACTGTGCATTGGAAACGGGTTTTCTCTGGCAAGACTATAGCTTTGATCATTCATTTCTAAAAAGGAAAACCATTCCTTGCGACACTTTATGGAAAAATAGACATGAAATATATGAAGTATATCAATTTTTATTAACAGCTGTCTGATTGTAAAAATTAAGCGACGTTTAAACTGACGTTCTCTGGATTTCAGAGTGTTGTAATATCGCTCTAATTCACTGAGATACCTGGTCAACTGAAGTGTCCTGGCCCCACTGTGCTACAGTTATATCCAAACGGAAGTTAAGTGGAGGTCACTTTATAAACAAAAAACCCATTGGGGCATGGATCCTTAATGTTAAACAGAATTTCAGTGATTCTAGTAGGACGAGGAACACCTCGGAAAAGGAGTAAGATGTTCCATTTCTTTATATATAATGGCAGGAACGGATGGACAAGTGTTTCCTTTCGTGTCTGTTCGTCTATTCGGATGTCATCTAAACACAGTGTTAAACAAATCAAAAGTCAATTCGGTATTCAAGAAGTTTTTTTAATAATGTTTAACCGACATTTTTTTTCTTCGATTGTTTGTAGTATTGATAAGGTCAACAAATTTCAAACAAATGAATTAAGAAATAAAAGAGATCATTAAGAATGGGAAACTCATGACAAAACGCAAAAATGAAATTGAAAATATGATGAACACTGTGCTCTCTTCCATTTCTTTCCATTTAGTCTTTATTTGAAATTAAAAAAAAACCTATGCTTTAGGTGATTCGGCGTCGCAAAGTTATAAATCGTATTTCAAACTCGCCCATTCAATTTTCTTTAGAATTACCCTCCTGAAGCTCGCGTCAACCATTCCTGCATTTGATAATTTCACAAGATTCGTAACTACTAACTGGAACTAGCTGAGCTCATACGATATGCCAAACGTATGCTAAAAAGATGCTTACTGTGGGATTTCATAGGAGAAATGATAAACAAGACACTCATATGTGATTGCACATTTGAAATATGGATACAGGACTGTTTCGATCTCTCAGAGACGTATAAAGCCAGTTTACAAGTCTCTGGTTCTTCTACGATTCATCGGTGATGCGATAGACGAAATATACTAGCAGCAAGATTGATATATTTTATATATGTTTTTTACATAATTAGGAATCAAAGAAGAAACGAAAGGAACAGAACTGAAACATGCCACTTTCCATCTCGTGCAGCTTATATTAATTATTGCTTGGTAAATATCTCGCCCTTTTCCGGGAACGTTTGCCTCATCGCTATGATTTCACACAGCGGTGCTAATAGTTAATTTCTGTAGATTATAAAAGCAAAGGGTTGATGGTACCTTATAGTTCGCGTAGGTCTTTGCAGGTTGCGAACATGGCGAAAAATAAATATCCCCGAATTCTAAACGTCATACAGTATTGTTTAAAATACTGAGGCTGCAGATTCCGTATACCACAAACGGTCTAGAAGAGGCTGCGTAGATCAAGATAGGCAATGATAACGATACGGAGACGTATAGTCCCACCGTTGGAGTCTGGGAAGTAATTATACGTAAAAGGACCATAATCACCGGTTATGTCTTTGGGGATATGAATTAATGCGCTGTAATTAATACAGACTTGGGTACAAGCAAACAGTAGTACATACACGTGTCGTCACTAGGTGGCAGCACAGGCACGAGACAATGACGGTGATTACGTACAAAGACTACAACATCGCACACTTTGAGTAGGAGTCGATGTTATATGGCTTTAGTAGACGGTATCACATGTATCGGAAGAGGGAATACAGGAAATATTACATTATATTAGGTATTTTATGAGAATATAAACGGTGTACAATGACGACTGGAGCCTCAGAGAGACGGTGTTTAGATGATGTAACAAAGGTAACAAATAAGACACCCATCTGGTGAGGAAAAATGGCATAAACTAGCACGTCCAGTCACGGACAATTACCCTCTATCATAACTGTGTCTCTGTATTGATCAGCTAGAACTGCGTCACATCAAACAGAGGAGCGAGTAAAGCGCTGAAGCGACCGATAACTGTTGTCATTACAAGTAACGATAATGGCTGCCAACGTTCATAAGAATCTCATTAAAGTGTCATCGGAAGGATTCTGTTAGCAAACCTTATTTCTACTGTATTTTATGGCTGGGAACTTATGTTTACACTTCTCTTCAACAAGAAGGAATAATAGCATATTGTCTCTAAGAAAACATTGTTCTGAAATGTAGTTAGCAATATTTACTCAAATCGCCGTAGAGCAAATAATATCTACTCATGTCAGTACTTGAAGGAGGGGGAAGATGTTCACTGACGGTGTCCGACACTTTAGGAAAGCTGCTTTACCACTCAAGTGTGTTCGCTGTCTATTTGCCTAGTGCTAGCTCCGCCCCACAGCCTCTTCATGCACGTAACCGTGTATCGGCCCAAAGAAACAGAAAGATGACACTACTTTGATAATCCACAGTTCGCCAGCCGCCCCTCCCGACTTGAGGACCGACCCCCATCCCTTGCCGGCAGCTGTCTCTACTTGTAAGGCACGTGACCAATCTCAATTTGATGAAGTCCCGATATGTCAAGGTAATTTGGAACGATATTTGACCATTATAAATTTATAATATGGTCTAATGGAATACCATATGAATTGGTGAACATAAATTACAATATTAAATACCAAATAACGAGGCAAGACCACTGTCCAACAGGCAAACACGTGACCCGGCCAATGAAGTGACCGAACTTTTATTACTACCACAAAAAGATGATGACCCCCGATACGGTGACGTATCTCTACAGTATTTATGGTTTCCGTATAAACAGGCCTTTTGTGACGAGATGATGGCACCGTGTTGAGACGTTGACCTTTATGAAGGGGCTGTGTCACCTTTATAAAGACTACCGACGTCTCGGGTTACAACTGACACCTGATCTGATGTCCAGCCGATACCGGGTAATCTCATCATCTTACACAGAAACAGACACCGCTGGCTGGCCGGTGTTTTCTCTGTTTAAATCTACGCTATATTACAGACCGTTGCGAACAGTCAATATAGTCTATATAGCTTAATATGGTTTTTACGTTTTTCATTAAAAAAAAATACGAAATATGAAACCAATTTACATCAGTCTTAATATATGTATTACACTAGCCAGGTCTTTCTGAATTAAATTGTCAGTTGAAAAAGTTCTCTATGCCTAAAGCCAGTTGTGCGACTAGGATAATGATAACGTTAATTTGTATGGCGTTTTCCATGACGACATCAACGATTAGACTTTAAATGCTTTAAAATATGTAGGAATACGGTTGCATATCTCGTTCACAATTTCAAATTGGAACCAAATTAAGAGTTGGACTTTAGCAGGACAAGTAGGACTACCAACACAGTCGAACAAACGTAACTGTTCACGTAAGCAGTGTTACGAAACACCAAGGATACTGTGATTGAACGTTTTGCAATTTGGTAGAACCTTTTAACTTTTTCCTGAAAGCAGTAAATTAAAACTGATTCGTTCTTAAATTCATAATCCTGCTCAACCATTTATATATATATGGGTCCTCCGGTATATGTCCTTCATGTACAGGAAAGAGAGAGGAGTATGCTTCCAACGGGGATCGAACCCGATCCCAGAGTTCCTAGTCGGACGCTCTACCAGCGCGAAGCTAGAAGGCGACCGTACAATCAAAATCTGCCACAATCCTATAGGCTATAAAATGTGGTTCTTTACTATTTAGTTTAACTTTATTTTAGTATCGGTATAATTTTCCAGAAACACAAACATGATATACATATAGGATTCGAAAACAAAGGACTCGCGTTAATCCGTCTCCTTTTTTGTGAAACGGCGATTGGACGGCTCTGACTAATATTACTCATTAGTTTAAACTGGATTTTGTTGTCAATATATTACAGTAATACAAATAATATACATAATACAAGGGTTCGAAAACAAGTACAGGGTACTTATATAAATCTGTTTCCTTGCGTTCATTAAGCAGCAATATGACGATTGTTGGTGCATTAGCAGTTAAAGGAAAATAAACCCATCAACAAACCAACCAACCTAAAAGTTTATTTGTGAAGTGAAGACTTTTTGGAATAAATATGGTTACGTCATGGGTCTGTACAAGTTGAATACGTTCAACACATTTTCCATGCAAACGTCTATACAGTGTACAGTGCTAAAGTAATAAATGACTAAACACGTTAGACCCATTACACATAATAATGCTAAACTGTGTCAAATAAATACCTAGGTAGTTAAGGCTTGGTTCACGGTTATATGATATATAAGCATTATACATTCAGACATCTTTACAGCAAATGGCAGAACAGAATATCTTGTATACACATAATGTAAAGGTATTGATGTACGTCTTGGTATAATGAGTGCTTATTCCTTCTAATGAAAAATGCATATACATTTTACGACTTAAGTCAAATGGTTTCTTATAAACTAGTTATGGTAAAGGTACTTAAAGAGATATCTATGGTAACCTGTTAGGGCCAAATTACAAATCTCGTGACTTCACTCCCTCGACCAAAAGTCGACAACGCGAGAAAACGACGGTGAATGAGCAAGAACGCGAGAACACGACGGTAAAGGGCGAGAATACGACGGCGAGGGAGCGAGAATACGACGGCGAGGGGGCGAGAATACGACGGCGAGGGAGCGACACTAACCTCGCTCCCTCACTGTCGTATTCTCGCGTTGTCGACTTTAATGTCAATAATGAGTCTGTTTTAACTGACCCCGTTGTCAAAATGTATTAATCCCATGCCCACCTCCATGACAAGAATGTAGTCTTGTAACTATCTGACAAAGCTTTCCACAACATCCCCATGGTCGGTACATCTGTCTACGTGACAAGCTCATTTTGCCGGACAGTTGTGTCATCCAACTTATAGCCTATGGACACTTATTAGAGACCAGATACTGACCTGTCCGCGGTCTTTAACTCGAATCATTTGACGTATCAAATAGCGACACTGATACAGATTTGCCTCGCCATATTGGATTTACGAATTGAACAAAGAATCTTACAAACATAGGTGTCTGTCGTGTTGTTAGTCTAACACTAACCCGTGTTTATGATATTTCAAACTCTTACCACAGTTAACGACACACCATACGAACCACAGTTAACGACAGGCTTCAAAGGTATTTTGATAGCTCTAATTCAGCATTGTTAAAATGTCAAATCAGATTTCTAATGCACTTATAAAGAACAATGCATCTGAATGACAGTTTAAAATCGTTTCTGCAGGAGTCCTCTAGACTTATCCCCACTGTAAACTACACACAGTTCATTATGCTAATCTAAACCAGCGTTTTAAAGAGTTGGTATATTTTTTTCTATCAAAAACCTGTCAAAAACTGATAAATGCAGATGGCAAGCACATATCTTAATTGTTATATGTAGCAATGAGTCTTATTTTTAAAATAAATCATACTGGTGGCAAGAAATTAAACACAAGGAGCAATCTAATTAAAATCAGATCTAAAGTAGTGTAATGAGAGATCTGATTTTAATTAGATTGGCACTAGGGGGTACTCTCATTATCTAATTTTGATCCACAACGTTACTGTTGAAATATGGGTTTCTAAACAGACTATATATTTTCTTATGGGAATAATCTGTACACCATTTTTGTTCAAGTTTTGTCTTTGAATATCGAGAACTGCAATCACTATTTGCATCTTATTTATCTTCCAGACCTGAAATAAAATATGCTATGGAAACACGACAATTTTGATTCTCTCCTTTCCTCAGTAATAACATACCAGGGATAATGTATTTGGTCACCTGCCCGACCACGTGGGTTTTCTCCCGGTACTCCGGTTTCCCACTGCGCGCTAACATCCGGGCCAACAAGAGCGGTTAATATAAGCTGAACTTTTTTTGTTTTATAATTGTTGTAAATTACATAAACTTTATTTCAGTTTATAACATACCAGCCTCCCCTGCCTAAGAGTTTAAATATCACCATCTATTCACTACTCAACAGCACGACCTAAGTATCGGTACTTTCTAGACCGACGTGCTCCGTTGACAAGTTATATATTTAGTACTTAGCCATTGTTTACTACCCGAGTGGCTTCCATTAGACTGTCTAACGTTTTCGCAAAATACTGTCCAGCTACATTCTGCTTCAAGCTTATCTCCACTTAGTTTGAAACTCAGGCATTGACTTTTGTTGAAGAACTTTTATTGTCGTCATCATGACCTGATTTCTATTAAGCTCCAGTGTCTTCCACAACGAAGACAATGCCATGTTCATCCATTTCCTCTCCATGATCTGACACCCACATCCTGGCAGGTGCCACATGTGGTGACGGGACACATCATATCAGGTGCCACAAGAGTTAATGAGACACATCATAGCGGGTACCACAAGCGGTGACGATTCACAATATGGCGGGTGCCACGTGAGGTACAGGAAACGCTTACACTTCTGGTACGCATGCTTTCGCGTTACGCCTACACTTCCGGTAACATGATTTCGCGTTTTCACCGTCTACTCAGTTCTTGTTCTTAAATTTGTGCGTCGATTATGATTTTTCTGACATTAATCCTGATTTCATGATACGCATTTCTATTTCATTCATTTTAGACATCTTTAGACATCTTTTAGACTTTTTGAGAGATCACATATTTGATTTAATTAGATTAGGGAGGCAACTTAATTTTACTTTTCTTTTTAATTGTATCAAGAGAAAACTCAGAGCCTTGTTTATATCGGAAAACAATCATAACACGTTATGTATTTTTAATGTAGTATTGTCGAAAATCAGCGGTGACCCATCTCACTTCAAAACAAATGATTTCATGGTTTCGGACAAGAGCCATTGTTCTCGCACCAACACCGTCCCCACATGGTCTTATTGTCTGTCAGTGGGACTGCATGCATAGTTAAAAGATATCTTCAACATAAACAGCAGTAAAATTTATTGCCCGAGTTTTAACAAAACACGATTCTAACGACGCATTTCCCACATCAAATAAACACTCAAAAGGAGTTTGTCTATCTGAGCGTTTATCGTGACGACACCTCTTGGGTTCGCCATTGATCTGGAGAAAGGGAATGATAGATTTATTTATACAAAGACCACAAGTGTTAGAACTGTTTGTTTCAACAGATCGCGCGAGACGCTTTGTAAACAAAGGTTGTGTCCGCGGGGAGGAGGCTCGAGGCAGGCCAATGGACAAGATCCGAATCTCAACTCTCGGCGGAGATCCATTCGGAAACTTTTTTTATTATAACCGTTGACCAGCATATACTAAAGGATTAGCGAGAATCACTACGTGCACCTACCGGAATTTATTCCAAAACTGTAAAATAAATCGAGTAAGTTACTTTTTCAAGTAATAATCAATTGTCTGAGTTGATTATTACGGCTTTGTGGTGTGACACTATAGATGAGCTGTTTGAAATTCTGACCCATAACGACACGGACAATAAATTCACTTACACATTTGCAGCAACATCCTGGAGTATGCTAGTTGTCTTATGAAAGGTTGAATGGACGATTTATTTTCGTGTTTTACGTCCTCATAACAGCAAAGGTCGTGTGGAGACGAATACGAAATCGACAGATGATTGGATCTCTTAAATATTGCTCTGATGTGTAAATGTACCGAAATGGCACAACTCCGACACGGTAGCATGCACTTTATCCGGTGACATTGGTCTGATAAGAAACTAACCAGCGGAGTCTGATAAGGGGACACCGCCGAAAATAAAGATAAAGTAGGAGAGAACAGAAATATATAGATATAGAAAATGCTACAATTGGTGGCAGCAGATAAATGTTGGTTTCTCAAATGTTCCCTAAGCAGACGACATATGGGCGGATTGGTCGAGTGGTTAACACTCCGGCCTCCACGCAGGCGGTCGGGGCTCGATCCCCGAAGTCGTCGTACGAATTGATATTCAGAGAAAGTGTTTCTCTCTCGTCCACACAACCCCAACAACCCATGTGAAGTATAAATTCGTCTGGGGTGGATGTTGCAGTATATGTGCTGTAGCATTCAAGTGAGGTGGCACTATAAAAGATGCCTTTGGAAGCACGATCCCACTACAAACAGAACACATTACATCTCAAGCACACACGCAGGCATACACACATAGGGAGATATTAGCCAGGTGACATATGGTCAGCAGTTAGCGCCTGATAAGGCAGCTCCTGTGAATTCCATTAAAATTGTATTGATAACTGCATATGCTAATTGTATACCTTTGTACTGTAAATCGCTCTAGGGTGGCTTATGTTAGCTAGATAGGGCGCTATATCAAATGCTGTATATTATATTATTTAACATTTGTTAAATAGATTTAAATATTGAAAGATACTATCTTTTTTTGTTAGAAGTGTATACATTAGGAATGCGTTAAATACATAATAAATGATTAATCCATTGGGAAAGGTATTGGTTAGAGAAATTAAAACAGACAAGATTAAGACAACTTCAAGGAGACTTACGAAATATGTATCGAATAATTATGAATATTTTGTCGCTATTTCTAAAGACGCTCTAAGAATAACAGTTTATGCATCTATTTGCTTTCTTCTGAAGGATTGTTTGTTTCAGTAAGCGCTGACCTCAACCTAATTAATATTAAAAAAAGGGGCAGGCTGACTGCGAAAAACTTTGAAACTCTGAAATGGCGTGTGTTTTTTGAGGAAATGGAGTTCATGTCTGCGGAAGGAGAATACATTTTACGTACATATAGGAGTATCCATCTTCTCAACGGTACGAAGCATTTTCCCGTAAATCAACTAGAAATATTGTTTTTGATGCAAGAAAGTTAGGTGGGGTCGACATTTCGACATCGAGAGCATCGGGGTGTCATTTTTACCGAAAGTCGATCTAAACCCCTAAAACATGTAAAATCACTCTGAACACCTTAGTTTAGGTCCAAATATAGCTGTAACAAATTTCATGTCCCTGTGGACATTGCTAGCGTTAGAACATCTATTTCAAAATTTATTTTTGTAGAGATTTTTTTTTTATATAATAACCAAATTTCCACATTGACAGGTACTTTAATCATGTCAAGCGTGTATCGCATTAGTTGAACAGATACATAAGATACAGCAAGGAGATTTGAGTGCACCCAGGCGTAGAATGAAATTCTCCGTGGAAATTATCCCTGCCTCATCCGTTACTACGCTATGTATTGGGACGCCACTTTAATTAATAGGATGGTTCTATGACCAGGAATATAAGATACTGGGAATTCTGCTCAATGTCAAATTAGTAAATTCACTTTTGTCGTGAGCAGCACCGTTGCTAGTTTCCATCTCAAGCACGCGAATAGCTGACTTCATGTTACGTCAAGTTCGGATGTTGTAAGATAAATACGTTTTTCCAGTTAACGATGTCGCTCATGTTGATTGTCGAGTTTTTCACAGCCTCACCAGCCTCACGATGTTCATACCATATGTTTTCAAATCGATACTATTGAAAATTGATTTAAAAATACATCTAAATATTTATAGAGCAATTATTTCTGCATTGAAATGATTATTTGTATACGTTAAACTATAGCGATAAGTTATACATAACGAAATATACTTAATGATAAGTCGGCGCTATTTGGTTGTTTAAGCTAATCAGACCTCGGCCAATAAACGTCAAGTCTGTCTATAAAGCGAATTTTGCATCTTGTTTTTAACTCAAATTCTTACCTGAAATTTGTGTAAAATTGATACAAATAATCAGTTAAAATAATCAAGATCGGAATCGCATGTTTACATACTTATAAATATTCCCTTAAAAATATTTAGATTTTTTTTTTATTAGAATTACGTCAAGCTTACAAGGCGAAACATGTTCCACATCTTGACCTAATATAAACACGTGTCTATTTCCACTCATCTCGAGACGTGGGCTCCATCGTCAGCGAGTGTCCTCTTGTCATCTGTGTTTCTTCCCCGCGTACAAATGTCTCCGACGTCACACACGAAGAGGATCTTATAAACTAGTTTCCTTTTCGTACGAGATTTATGAAACGAATCAATGAGCTTTGGAAAGTTAAAGCGGAAGTCTTTGTCGAGCTTAAAAGAGAACTTCCGGGAGAATTTCATAAACCACATATCAAAGAGAATTAAAGATACTTTTTATCTTTGTGAAACTAATTTTCTCTTACCATTGTCAAGTCTCTCAACATCGCCTTCCAACGTCTACCATACATTTGCTTTCGAACCCTTCACCACCTATCCGTTCTTCCATTAATCAGGTTCAGTTTGTATCTTAACTTAGAGCTCATCCAGGTCCAAGTCTTGCCGATATGCACCGAAAATACAACCTCACTGAATGAAGAAATCACTGGACCATTCCTGTGATAGTCTCCTCACAATGAGGCCTAGAGTTTTCTGAAGCCCATGGCCTGTGTTCGTGATACCGTCCTCATGCTCAAACAAGTTTTCTTGAATCTCAATAAAATCTTGTCAAACGATGAAAACACTTTTAGGCTGTAAGTTCCTTCAATTTTCCCCTCAAAACTTTGATGAAACAAGATTTTTTTGAATTAATTTGTAAGTG
This sequence comes from Mizuhopecten yessoensis, assembly GCF_002113885.1. Classification (NCBI taxonomy): domain Eukaryota; kingdom Metazoa; phylum Mollusca; class Bivalvia; order Pectinida; family Pectinidae; genus Mizuhopecten; species Mizuhopecten yessoensis. Next base: position 1,771,371 of record NW_018405944.1, read on the forward strand.
GAACAAGAAAGAAGACTTGAGCACAAAATCCATGCTTGGGCATGAGAACGCTTTCATGAATATGGGCCCTGGAAATCCTCCTTGATATTCACTGTGTGAATGTAATGAACCTTATTCACACTGTCCCACACCCTGGGAGTGTTTTTATTATCTTTAACATATATTTGAACGTCATCGGAGGTAAAATTGTTATTCTTGTCTATTTTACACATTGAGAAATAACCCCAGAGGTATAAGATAAATATGATAATTAACTATTACTTATAGGTGAACCTCTGAAGTCACTTACCTCATACACCCCTGAAGACACATTTGAACTCGTCCAATTCAAGGGTTGGAATAGTTCATTATGAAATTTCAGGGGTGAATGAGTTAATGTATTTTTGAAGTAGTGGAACCTTGCTGGTCTGGTGGCTTTGGTTTCCTGTGTATAAACATTTTTTATTAGAATTTCAATCTACCAACTGTTCCGTAGATTAACAGAGATTAACTCTTGAAATATAAACAGAATAAAAAAACACATTTTTTGTTTGTTTTATAGATTTATTCAATAATGTTATACTGTATATAAATTTCAATAAACGGAGAAAAAAATATGCATTTTAATTAAAGCATTTGACTCTCATCCACGCCCAAAACATCATTTCTGTATTACAGAATCAAGAATTTGGTTTAACATATTTCTAAACCACTGCTTCTTTTACAAAACTGTGTCAAACAAAACCTCTACCTACGATATACATTAATAAATTAACAAAAAAATAATACACATGTAACCACGGACAATGTAAATGTATTAATCTCAACGCAATGTGACTAGCTTTATTATGAGGTTGTATTAAAAATCATTTACACTGGAAACGACTTGAGTAAAATAATATTCAGTAATAAACAAGGAAATAAATCAGGTTTAAAGTTATTATTTTACATTTTTCATTTTTCATTTTTTTAAATTTTGTTCTTCATCATAAATTATGCAAGTTGCTTTTGATCATTATTTTTTTACTTTAAAAAGTTGTGGTACTTGCATCAACTCATTCACCCCTGAAGACACATTTTAACTCTTCCAATTCAAAGGTGAGAATAGCTCATTATGAAATTTCAGGGGTGGTTGAGTTTCATAAGTTCAAGAAAATTATCAGTTAATTATAAAACAGTGATACAAATCAATCAAATGATTTAATACAACAAATATGTAAACCGGTGTACTTTGTGTACAAAAATAGAGAAAATTGTTGTTACATGAACCATGTCATTTGTAGGAGGTTTTGATTGTGGAAAAGTTTTGTCCGGTGTATATATATATAATATTCTACCAGCAAATACTGCACGACTAAAACAATAATAACATCTGGTAAAGATTGCAATAAAGACTGTGAACAATATTGTGTCAGGTTATTTGTAGATCGGGTAAAAATTGTTCATATTGTCAACATTTATATAAAAAAAAAAATCAGGATTATTTTTGAAGTGCACAGGGGCAAAATACAATGGAATGGAAAGTGAAGAACAATACAATGTAACGTTATACAAGGTTTAAATACCGGAATGTTTGTAGGAATATGTGTAGACATTTGTTGTCTTCGGTACATAACAACATTACCAGGTAATGGTAAAATACCTACTAAGGAGGTTGTCTCTTACTGTTTTAGATAGAAAGCTTTCCCATATCAAATAAAATGATATGCTGAAAACGTCTTCTGGAAATCCACAGTCTTATTAACTCATTCACCCCTGAAATTTCATAATGAACTATTCCAACCTTTGAATTGGAAGAGTTCAAATGTGTCTTCAGGAGTGAATGAGGTAAAGTGACACAAGTATCTAATTATTGTGGAAAATAGTTGCTGCTCTGATTTAAACAGGTTTCCGGATTACACAGGTTTTCTATGTAGACAGTGTTACACCATATACCAATGAAATCAATGGAATTTAACATCAAGATTAACAAACAAATTATCAAAAGACAATTTTTTAAAATATCAATTCTGAGAATGATGCTCTTCCGAGACTTAAAGCGAACACACTGGAGATCAACACATTTGTTCAAATCACCTGATGATGAGAAAATAATTATAACAGGTAAGGAAATTGCACTTTCACGGATTTCTTTGATTGTAGATGGGAGACATATGGCAGAATATCCTAAGGGATGACGGAGTCCGACAACAATTCAAAATTGGGAGGGAATTAGATTTACCTGTGATTGCACAGGCACAAAACAAAATGATCAACAATAGTAATATAAAAGACATTGGTAACAAATATGTTTATACATAGTATGTACTGACAATAAATAATACAGGTGTGCAACGGTACTAAATATAGCACTGCTAACATTTGTATCTACAAAACACACCTTACTGGGCTTTGACGCAGGTCCAGTTCCTAAGGAAAACCTCAGTTGTTTAAATCAAAACTTCCTATCCAAGCTATTTCAGAGAAAAAAAATCTCAAAAAGTTTACAAATGAACAAATACATGCTATGTAATATTTCGTTAATTTTGATCTGAGACTTTTAGATTATTAGATGAAAACATCAGTGTACTCTAGTGTTGTCATTATAACATTGTACTTGGCTGTCGTTGAGGCCGGCGTAGACTTTGTCTTATTGGCAGTCTGTTACCGCTTACAGCCCTGCAAGGCATACATCTCAAGCAGCAGGTGTTCGTTAATGACGACAATGAGACAGGTAAAAATGACAACGTTTTACAGGTGTATAATCAATATTAACAATTTGTAGGTTTGCTTCATGACAATTTACATATTAAAAATACTGCAAGAAGAAAACTTGGTATTAAATGTTCTTCGTCATTGACTAGGTTATACATTATAGACAGGTAGATACATTTGAGCTGTGTTTGTTAATGAGATAAAAGTGGCTCTTGGGATTTCGTGGAGAAGGTCGTTCAGATGAGGGAAAGAGAGGTTTGGGTTTGGGTTTGGGTGTGTGTGTGTGTGTGTGTGTGTGTGTGAGATGTAAAGGGGTTTTACGACAAAGGTTGGGTGGAGTTTCAGATATATGGGGTTAACCCTTTCACCCCTAAAGTCACATTTTGAACCTTACCAAATCAAAGACTGGGCAAGCCCAGTTTAAATATGTATAGGGTGAATCAGTTAAATGTGAGTAGGGGAGGGGTATATATGGGTAATTTGGGAGAGGTTCAGGATTCCTCTGCTGGATAACTGAACTACTCGGTAGTAAAGCGGGGAAGTAAAACCTATCAATCAATCAATCAATCAAGGGGCTCAGGAGAGGGTAGAGAGGGATTTAGATGCTGAGGGTCTATATGAGAGGGCATTTTAGTGTTAAGGAGGTAACGGAGAAGGTGATATTTGAGGGATTAGGGAAGTGAGGAGTTTAGCTGAGAGAACAGGGGAGCATGAAAATGAAGACAGTTTCACATTCACATCAAGTAGTTTGCTGTAGTTTTTGGTTGTGGGAAAGGCCGGGTATAAAAGGGGGGGGGGGGGGGGGGGGATTTGCCAGCAATGGTAGACATATCAGACAGCTAAAAACAAATAAAACAGAGGACACAGCCACAGAGTGACCCTGGTGAGAACTCTTAATCTTATTCTAAACTAGTATTTGATGTGTCATCTTTCAATAAGAAAACACTTAGGACAGAGAGGTGACGATGATTAATTTTCTACTCCTTTGTAACCCTTTCACCAAACTATCCAGCACATATACACATCTGAATCACAAGAGTTCATATCTACATCTTCCCTTGTACAGCATCTCACTGTCAATGATAAACTCTCCATACATAAATAACACTATACTTATATCATCAAAGATAAATCTTACAAAATCATCATGAATTTCTCTATCTATAATATTACTGCGTTTTTTCTCTCCTTATGTTATTTTATTCTCAATACCATCTTGAAAGTCTTAACTATTACTTTAATATTGTATTATCTCAATGCTTATTTTCTGAGCAGTCTTAAAAGAATATTATCATAAAAAATATTCCATTCTGAGGAATACATACACTGTTGATTCAAAACATTTAGGATTTTGAACCAAATAAACTAACAGTATTTCATAACAATGATAATAGGACCTCATATACGGAGATTTATATATTTTTTGCAGAAACATGTATATTTAAAATCAAAATTTACTCATTCACCCCTGAAATTTCATGATGAACCATTGAATTGGGGGAGTTCACATGTGTCTTCAGGGGTGAATGAGTTCAAACAAAAGTTTCACTGTGTTATTTGCAAAAATGGAATGTTGCTATATGTGTATATATGGGTCAAAGAAGTAATATAGACGGTAAAATCCCATATGTGTATATATATATACAGTCTGTACATGTGATAACTCACATGCCTTCCTTGCAATGCTGATATTAATAAATCTTCCTGCTTTGATCTACGACAGGTCATCGTAAAGTATCATTTTATATTTGTCTGCATTTTTTTTTTTAATGTATTTACAAATAACAACAAAAAATATAAACCAGTGTTACCCATCATTAAGTTCAGTCAATCGGCATGGCAACACATTTTGCTGGATTTCCTTGAATTGTCCCTCAAGCCAAGCTGAAACTGATTAATCCTTTCACCCCGATGCAACTTTAGTAAACTTGACCATGCATTGATCTGGATGAGTCCATTATGGTCTACAGTGGTGAAAAGGGCTAAGGGAGTACAAGGCCTTACTAGAAATGTCTTTTTTTTGTGGTAATATCATTCAATAAAATGTATATAAATGTGGATTGTTTTTTCAATCATTAAAATGTGTAAAGAATGACTTATTGTTTTGTAAAACAATTATGACGAATGTTGTTACTGTTGCTATGGAATGCGTGATAGACATACAATGTATACATTAACGTCAGAAATATATCTGTACATCTGTAGAACACCTATCACAACCATGTCCATTTGCTAAGAAACTGTGGCGACCATGACAACCATCTATTTCCGTGACAACCAAGATCACATGTCCTTAATCTGTCTCCATTTTAACCAGAAAGCCATGACCTCAAGTTGCCACCAAAATCAGTGACCCTGTTGCCACAGTGGTCAGTGATCAGATGACCCGGAGTTGTTGTTTAATGAGTCAGTGATCAGATGACCCGGAGTTGTTGTTTAATGAGTCAGTGATCAGATGACCCGGAGTTGTTGTTTAATGAGTCAGTGATCAGATGACCCAGAATGGTTGCCATGACAGTAATTGATCACATGTCTCTAAGTTGCTGCCAGGAATAGTCACTGATCACATGACCTACACTTGTTGAAGTCACCAATCACATATCACCGAGTTGATCCATCCAGTTCGGAGACTTGAAGTACTCGGGGAGGGTGTCGTCAAGGCGAGCAATCACTTTGTAGATTGACTTCTTCCAGGAGGGTTCATTATCTTTACAAGCAACAACAGATTTGTAGAACTCGCGAAGCGACGCTTGCACCACCAGACGGAAACTCTCCGGAACCTACAATAGATTAATGAGAAGAAAAGGTTAAACATTTGATGTGATTCTTTAAAAGTGCAAAACAAATCATATGGCGACATTTTTTTGTGGCTCAAGAACGAGATTGCAATCTTTTTGCCCTTTTATGATTTATTTACACATCGTAATGCGTGTACTTTTAAGTGTATTATGCAAAAGATACACAGCCTCTTTAAGGACAGACACATATATAAAGATAAGGGCAAAATAAAAACCTGGTGAAGACCTTCATTTCACTGTACCGTTTACAGTATATACAATGTACATATATATATATACATGTATGGAGCGGTAGAAAACTAGAATTAATGGAACAATTTTTGTCCTCGGAGAGCAAGACAGTTGCATGTCTGCTGAGGATTTATTTTACTTTCCCCCATAATCCCCCAATGAGAGTACGGGTCCGTATCGCGGTTCGTAAGCCCGCTGATTTGCACAACTGTCATTAAGATACCTAAGCTCTCTGACTTGGCATTCCTTGTTGCTGTTAAGAAGGCTTTACTTGGAATCTTCTTGCCAATATAACATAACAAGCGTGTGACAAGTTAAGTCGAATTACGTCTTCTTCACTAGACATAAGATGCTGATGCAGACAACCATCCATTGACTTAGCACATCAACATGCTAATTTCTCATATTCTGACGGACCGTTTGTCCAAAAGCCAATCATTAGTGAAGAAATTCACATACAAAATGGACCTTTTATAACACAAAGAAAATTCCCTGTAATGGAGTTTCAAATCCCCATCTCCAAAAGAGCAGAAACGCTGACCTTCTGTATTGTGTAACAGATAGCATCACACAAAATGGACGATTTCTAATCCTTTGCATTCTGCTTGCCTGCACCAACCTACTGTAGGATGGATCGAGGCCACAGTGATGGTCTTACGGGTTTGAGAGTACGCAATATTGAAATGAGACCATCACCGATAGACAGGAAAGACATCTGAGCTAGTGCGGACGGACAGGCAGGAGTTTGTGAGAGTGATCTCCGGCTAATCAGACAATGTAGAATGGGAGATTAGGGTGGTCGTGCCGAAATATCCAGTCTTGACTTGTGAAAGCGATGGACCTTTATCAATACCACAGTTTGTAAACACACTTAGACATTCAAAGCTCAATATGAGAATATTTCTTAGTAAAACCCTCACACTGAGGGCCATACCGTGTAACACCTGTATTCTGTCCTCGTTTAACACCTGTATTCTGTCCTCCAAACTAATTTACACTGGACATCATGTGCTACTTCATTATCAAGAAACAACAACAAAGAGTGTATACAGTGTGCCAGTGAATGATAAAAGAGGTATATTCTGTATTCAAAGACGGAACTGTTGATTGCCATCTCTTAAAGTAAACATATTTATCTACGTCAGAGTCTTATACTGGGCCTAGACACCAGGAATATGTCACGCTTGGTCGACTAGATGTTTAATGACCATCAGCTAAGTTGGCGAAAGGTGTTGACGCGTGCTTATCTCTGTGCCCTATCTCTCTTTCTCTCTCGTTTTACTGCGAATAAAACACGAGGAGCTCTGAACACACCCGAGTGACCAGTCATCAGATGATGATGGGAAGGGCTTCACAAGGCGGGCGGCAGATAGAACGGCCGTATAAAAGCATCTGCTGCTCCATCACGCGTCTGCTCGCTCGGGCGGTCAGGCAAGTGACAATTCCTTGCCTTGCTGATCGGATGAGGAATCAGCGCCCAGGATCCATTTGATCAGGCAGCCATTTACATCAGGCAACAAAATCTCACTATCGTGCCAAATTAATAAAGCAGAATACCATGGTGGAACCATTTGGAGCCGGTGAACAAAGCTGATGACAGCTATTTGTAAGCAAAGTGTGTTGTATTGATAGGGAGATAGTTCAGCCTAGGCGGACAACATCCCTATAGAAATTCAGAAAAAATGAATGACATTTTAATGTCACTTTCTGCCAATATGAAACAAGCCTAGCATGAAGATTTGAAGAATGCATTAAGAATGATGACACTGATAGGTTGTCTCCCCCCTATATTGTATACATATTAAGTCCATATTCAGACTCGGCTGCGTCCCTTGGGAGGTATCAAAGTGATTTCTGTGAGCATTTTCCGCATGCAGTCATATTGACATTGTCTTCTAGAACAAGCTAACACACCAACTTCAATCCAATTAATTGTGTCTGCGGTGCGGTTCCTGATCATTTCTTCTGGTGTATGACAAATACATTTTTAGGTATTTGATGATAAAATCTCGCTGTAATTATTGTCTGAGAAATATCGGCTCTCCCATCAGAACGGGACTGGTGCTGTATCATGGCAAGTCTCGAGAGACGCCAAATGAGGAAAATAAATGTAACAAAGGATAAGATGAACCTTACTCTAGTCAACCCCACCACACCACAGCACCGAGTCTTTCAAGTAGATTGAAAAGTTATTCCCCACGGGTTACAGATAGCAATATTAATATACTTGAAGTAAACAGGCATTAGTTAATTGTATCATCTTAGCTATAATTTGGATATTGATAAGGGTCCATGGGTTGATATGAAATTTCTTCACAGAAGTTACAGACACTACCAAAGTTGCATCATGGGAGTGCTATATCAATTATAGATGAGGGTTTCGTTAGAAGCTAATGCTTTTCAATAAACACTAAGCAAGGCGGGACCACAAAGTGTCGTGTTTGTACGGCGAAGTGGAACTCTTTTTGCATGGGAGGTGATTCATGGTCGAAGTCTGCGCTCGCTCGATGTGTCAATTTTATTTGAACAACTTACCGACAAATGCAATGAAATTCCTTTTTGAGTGTGTTGCTAATTAATTAGATGTCATTCAGCAATCTATCTTAGCATTCCCCCAAGACTGCAGACTTGATAATATGGAGACTGAAATTCCTGCAAGATGCCACAGAGATGAGGACCGTCATCTGTGACATCGCCTCCGTCTAATACACCACAATACACAAGGTGACAATTCAAATTTTCATTGAACATCCTACTCCGGCAATATGTTTTGTTTCACTGCCGATAGATAGTTTCGTGTCTTCTTCACTGTTTTATGTTAGTGTGATTCCAATGATAAAACACAATAAAAAGCAAGCAATAACGATAGAAGAGTTCGGCAATTGAAAAAAATTGTATCCACCCAATGGCATGGAAAGTTGTTCTGAGAATTAAAACCAAGGCAGCATATACAAACCTCAATTTGGTTGTTGCGGTTGTAGTGGAGATTTAGGACGCGGTAAAGTTCAGCATCTGTCGTCACTGTGAGGTCATCATGGTGTTTGCATCCTTCACTGAGTGACTGCCTGGCATATTTCTCCATTTGAATATAGAAAAATTCTCTGAAAATACATAAAGTAGAAAAAAGTGTTAATTAAAATTGATTTAATTATGAGTCTATGCACAAATCTTTGTATCAAAGATACTATAACATTTACTTTTCATATTAGTTATTTATATTATTAGCTTTGTTGGCCACTATTTGAAGCCTAATTGCAGTAAATACCCTCATTTTCCTCACTAGCTGATACAAGCTAGAGTGCCTATAATTCATTCATGACATGCCGTCCACTGTCAACAAGGACTCCGCCCACTGTTACAAACAGGTACCCTTTCCCCCCATAGTAACCACACACATACTTAACATAACATAGAAATAAATTAGGGTGTTTAGCCCTTAGGTGTGTGTGTGTTTTTTTTGGGGTGTATGTGTGTGGGGAGCACAATAAGAAGATCATTATATTTAATCAATCCATCATGTCTATTTCTTTTCCAATATCATAAATCATACAATTATATTAATAAATAGATCATCATTATTGGAATAAATTAGATCTTGCAAAAATATCCAGCAACATTTAATAGATATTAATATTATCAGTCAGGGGTGTAGCCCTTGTCCGGAGGGAGGATTCATTTAGGAAGGGGTCCCGGGCAGGGGGACAAAGGGTCGACATGCAGAGGGTTTTTCTCTGCACGAAAATTTATTGGATTCACCTGCGTACCAGCGCATAAACAGGCTACGTTTATGCCTGTATTCAATGTTAGTATACATTGAAAAATTATTAAATGAGATATATATATATAAACTGTACAGGTAGATTAAATTTGAGAAATACTACCAGATGTATGAATTTTACAAGTTCTTTCCAGTGTATACAATAACCCAAGTACAAATAAGCGAGAGTTTTAAAACAGCCGGCAGTCTTCATTCTGTTCGCATTTGACTTTGAGAAAAATGAATTCTGGAAAGATCTTGAGTTGAAGAAGGATCATACAGCGTCTTATGTATAGGCTTATGTTAAGTTGACCACAATGTTATTCAATCATATTGTTGTCAATATAGAGGCAGCAATGCCTGCATCCACTAATTTCCTATTAAATCCTATTAAAAATTCCTCTAAAAATAATCTTTTTTAGGTAAATGTTTCAAATAAATGTACGTTCCCTTTCAACCCAAATAAATACCGATAATTGGCATTACTGGAGACAGTTTTCTGTATAAAGCTTTGCGGACAAAGTCATGTACATGGGCTTTCTCCAGCCGTAAATACCCGGAGTAAATAAGATTAAATCTTAGGTCATCTCTTCAGGCCAGGTGACTCCAGACTTGATTACTCACAACATCGACATTTATTTTCTGAAACGCAAGTAAAAGGTGCGAGTCGATCCCCACAAGTCAACATCATCACATGTAGGAGGATTTTGTCACTAAACATCACACTGGGACAAATTAGCCTTCTAAGCTATCATCTGTGGGGTCTAATCTGTCTTATAAGTCGGAGACTGTTGACAGAGAAGGGACTTAATTAACCGTCTACAAGATTAAGCCTATTGATTCATAATTACTGATACATTGTGGCATGTCTTGTTAGCTCGGCCCAATAGGCCTAATTACACAACAGCCTTATTAGGGTCATTCGTTCCAGACTCCATGGTCAGCTGGCTAATTCGTGAGTCCACCTTCAAGATCACTGGCATACCTCGTTTATGACATCACTCAGAAAATTACACAGAATTCTACCACTTCACCAAAACAATGTATATTTATATATGTACTGTCCTGTCAACATAAATAAACGGTTCCCAGATGAACCTCTAAAGAGGTAAAAATGGGCTAGATAGATACTTTTTAAGAAACTCTTGTCATTTTTTATTTTATTTATTATATATAAATATATGTTTCTGCTTCAAATTTTCCTGTGGTGAATATTGTAGAAATCAATAAATCAGTAAATCTCTCCGGAGAATGTAAATCTCCCTGGAGAATTCATATTAAAAGCAGTTTTACATACCTTGAAAATTTGCAAATCAACTACATGTATATGCATCAAGGCTATAGATCTAAATCTTACCGACACTAAAACTAACGTACACATTTGTCCATGGTTGGGATTCATCATCATATACAGAAAATGTTCCTCTATCACCACAGAAGGGGAATGGAATCCTGTAGTCCGGGGTAAGACAGTGTCGGACAAACAGGATAAAGAAAGAGGAATCAGTAACTAATAACTATGAGTTCATGTAATGTTGTACTTGACATCCTTAAAGTCAGGTGATGACAAAGCCAGTCTTGGCTGTTCATAGGATGGGCTAAACTAGAAATTCCATCTCTAAGTAATTTTCAAGTAACACTGCAGGAAAACCTGACTATACTGACACCTGACTTGACCGACACCGGTATTTATGACATTCTGCAATACGCTTATAATCTTAATTATTAAACACGAACTTTACCGACTAAAATATTCAATCCCTCTTGATATGAAAAAAGATCGGGTCCGCTGTACAAATAATTTGTCTGCGTTGTGCACATCCCCCCCCCCCTCCCCTCCTCCCATTCTTTCCATTGTCCTTTCTAGATGTAAACGTGCAGATACGATGCGTGAACTTGGACATTTATCAGAGTTGATGTGCTGACAAGCGTGTTTCCCAGTGAATCACACAGTCTCGCAACAGATGTGTTTATTCTATTTCTAAAACCATCTTCCTGAGTTTTAATGTTATGTTGTAATTCCCCAAATATTTGTATTACAGCCTTGTTGTTATTGTAGGTTTCACAACACTCCAGTTCTCAGTTTAACTCATAACAAATGTATGACCTTATAAGGAAAAAAGGATATTTAAGAGTTTAAATCAGCAGAGTTTCTGTCATATTGTGAGATCGGTATTTCGTTTTTTCCCCTAAACAAAATCTGGAATGTCATGTTTATCTTTTCAGTACCTTTTTGCTCAACTTGTCAAAATGTAAACTGAAGTTTCCACATCATTCAAAACAATGTAGGTTGAACAATAGATAAAGAGAAAGTAAATAATGCGTAATTAGATAAACAAGATTAGACCACAGTACTTTCCTGTAGATAGACGCAGCAGGAAATGGCATTGTTAGCTTATCAGGTCGCAAACAATAAACAGACATCACTTTAATCAAACCAATTGATGCTAATAAGTTATTTCGTATTTTTGATTTGATGCATATTATCCAGGAGTATTAAACATTTATGTGACACAATGTTATAAAGCATTTTAAAAACTCACCATACACATCTGGTTTTGCCCACGTATTGTTTGGACAGATCATATTTAGAGATAACGCTGATAAAACAGAGCACTCCTATACACTATATAGATAGTACATTGTATTATATAAGCATAGATAATTTTATAAAAGTTATCTTTATTTATATTTAATTAACACTAATGAAAATAACAACTGGGGCTTTGTTACAAACTGTCTTCACAATAATTTAAAAAAGAAAAGGTCTGTATCTACAATTAAAAAAAACACCAATAAAATCTATGACTTTGATTCTGACCTCAGATGATGTGGTGACAGTGTTATGCTGACAGTACTAAAAGATTCTGCTATTTTAGTGTGTTTTAATGAGGAGAGGGATTCTGTTTTCAAAATCTTTTACTTGTTTTAATTTTCGTCACCTCAAACTATGTGGTGATAAACATTTACAGACTTTAATTTGCTACTCTGAAGGAAACGTATTGTTATAACAATGATAATGGCTAGTAATTACAGCCCACACCACTTAAACTCTCCTTCCCTCGACTGACTCCTTCAAAAGACAAATCTCCATTTTACAAGAAAATTACACGTCACTTGCTGACAATTACAGACTTGTAAATCTGAAGTGACGGTTACCGGGCTGAAAATGGTGGCTAGCTCGGCAGCTGTCACTCCGAGCTTGCTCGATTCAGATTAAGCGCCAAGCTATCCACCATTATTAGATTACACAAGATTGAGTGAAAGGTGTTTAACTAAATCTTGTGGCTACCATTGCCTTAGAGACTACCCTAATGCCGCTACCACGCCCACAATGGTCGCCAAGCCTCACCAAGCCGCGACTCATTTGCGTCGCACGGTGATTGTCCCATCTCCCACTTGTTATTAATATCAAACTACTTAGCAGCTTGGCTATTCTGTGTCATCTCGATTCTTTTATCTTCCTGGGAGAAATGGCCGATTAATTTCAAGAGTACATTATCAATTATCAGGAATATCCATTTGAGAAAACCATTTTATACTTAATAGGAAATGATATTGAGCTTCATTAAGATTATAAGGAAAACAGTTATTTCATGAGCGCCAGTTTTATGCGATGATGTGTTGTAAACATGGCTGACGGCAATATGTGCGTCTGAAATAGGAGTTACATTTTCATAGCCAAGATACATGCAAGTCGAGTGAAAAGACCATATCGGAAAATGACAAAGAATCACCAATCCGTCTAACATTATCACCAAGACGACTCCCGTTAAAGTTTCAATTATTCATGGCTATTAGTTAACAGTAATTCCTCTTCGGCGTCTAATTTGCCTTCTAAATTTATTGCATCATTCAAATTATTCGGAAAAGTAAAACATTTCAAACTAAATAATTAATTCAGCCCTCAGCCTTGCCTTTTGGTAGCCAGCGCGGCTCAATTTTTTGTCTGACGCTGGTTTAACTACCAAGGAAATAACACTTTTTGCTAATTAAACACATATTGGTAAGATGCCTGTTTAACATGCAAGGTGATGCTTTGTCTATCTTACCACTTAATTTGATTTGCAAATTCACGCATCAGAATAAAGTATCGAATCGGTTCCGTTACAGCTCCGACTTCATTTTTCCAATCTCACCAAGTCATCACCTTGACGAACAAGAATCAGATTTACCCGACAACAAACGAGTGTGCCGTGACCAGGTAAAAATCACCAATCACTTTCCCGTGATACCCGTTTAATATAGTATCATGTCCTGTACATCGATGTATTAAATCATCACCTTTTTCCGTCATAATTGAGAAAAAATATTCAATACTTGATTAAATTAGAATATGTCCATGAAAGATTGGCCCAAGACAAGTGTTCGTGTGGCGTGAAGTTTTTTTGATGAGTGAAGCGTAGCCAGGCGTTTATACACCAGATAGGGTCGCTTGTTGACAAACTCATTATATGATAACGAAGGTTTTGATGTTAAATGATTGATAACTTAAAAGTACATTTTTGCAAGTTCATATTTACCTTCACCACTTGAAGGTATTGGAATCTGATTTCATGATATGATGACCAAAGACTGTGATTGATTTCTTTGTGATAAATCAAATCTTATGCTTTGCACAAAATTGATTTCAACACGTATTTCGTCAGTTATTGAAACACATATCAACAATGCCATTAATTATCAACATATCAAAAAATAAATTTCTCAAATTTTTAATAAAAACCATTGGCTCATGTATTGTGACAACCATTTAAATATCCTGAACATCAAAAAAATTAGCTATTGTTAAAAGTCTGGGTAATTAGGTTTTTTTATCTTTTCTTTTTCTATAATGTTGAATCAACTCAATTGCTGCTGACAATTCAACCTCAAGATCAGTTTTGCTTTTCATTAAATATGATAATTACTGTTATCAATACTGGTTATAATTATCCCATTTTCCCCCCCCAAAAATAAATCACAAAAAGATGTATTGTGATATAACAGCTATTGAGGCCAGTCTCAATGGTACTAAGTACAGTATAATGTTACAGAAAATCTATTGTACAATCACATCACAGCCCCCTTCCAAGCCTCTCCTCCGCTTTTGTGCCAATATCACACTGTTTTCTTGTCTGTTTGCGATTCAAGCCTTATTACATTTCACCAGTTCGTCTTTAATTAGTCACAGATCCTCAACCAAACAAACCAACTGCCATATTTTTCTCGGTTCCCTTATTCAATCAGTTAACATGTGTATAGTTTTAACCCCTTTTTTATACAGCCAATTATAATTATGGGATGTCTAATTCCTATAACAAAGGATATTTAACAACTTCCAGCTTGCTGGCCTGTTTCCGTCGCATGACTAGGAGGAGAGGTTGGCGGAGGGAGTTACTGTCCCCTATCATCCCCGATACCTCCATGTGTTCACGCTCGCTCACCAGATGACAGTTTATCATACTCTACATGGCCAATTTTACATAGCCTTTGCATGTCTCTAACTCTTGTATTGGTGATTCCTATTATTTCTAAATTGGGCATGAAATTTTCCTTTCAATAATCGCTTCTCCAGCAGTCAATTTCCTTGAGAGCCGAGGCCAATTTTCCCCTCCGTGATATATCTAATGATATAATTTGAGAAACGAGAGGCTTTATGAGTGACAATAATTGGTCCATTTTCTCCAAGGCTTGGGATTTGATCCAAAATATGCTAAGATAACATAAATTGTTAGTGGCTAGATAAGGTATTAAAACCAGAAGGCTAATATTCTATTGGAGGATAATCGCTCCCTCTAAACGCTGCTAGCCCGCTGATGTATGGATGTTTAAATGTCAAACACTGCAAGTTGAGCGCAAGACAAGTGAAAGCTGATGTCCTCGACTTCCCAGGGAGGTTGGGGCCCCCATCATCATCATCATCACCCATAATTTGGGGAATCCAGGATTATTCGTCATCTATCACCCCATTTCCCTGAGCGGGGTCTTATAGTCGCTGACAGCAGTGTTAAAAATGAAAAGTTGCTCTCATAAGACACACTAGCTTGTATAACTTGGTCGTTATCTCAACCCATATCAGCGACACCTCATCTGATCAATGCGCCAAGAACTGAAATATTCTTTTAAGTATTCTCGCAAAACTTGGTTCTAATAATGAAACTGCGGGTAAAAAAGTTCTTTTGCATAGCATTTATATCCCCAAACGTATGTTGGTACTGATTTATTTTGTAATTGTTTTCCCGGAGAAGATTGGAAGTTTCTACTGTAAACAAACACTTTACAATGTCTAACAATGGAAGGCCCCGATAATGGCAGATTAAATTTCAGACAATGAAAAGTTGAATCATGGATGATTCGAGCTAAGACTTTAATTCCTGTCACCAATCTGTTGTGAGCAATTAAGGAAATTGATAAACTTGTGGAGAAACTGATTACACTATTAATCAGACAGTCTGGCCGGGACTAGGGACAGACACTAGATGCCGACTAGCGGAGAGATTAATTGCAATGGCACAGCCATGTTGGCACGAAGAAATAATTCTTCATTATATAAATGTCATATTTCAACAGCCTATAATAGCGTTCTTTATTGGGCTAACTTGAGTTTCCTGTTTACATGACTGGACCTCTATACATCCTCCCCCATCCCCCACCATGTCTCCCCCTCCCCATCAAGGTTGCGTCCCATCACTACATATCTCCCCCACCCACCCCTGTCTCTAGTACACTGTCCATAATTCCCTGTGTATCACTATCACTCTATACCCTCTGTTCATTTCTCTCTCTCTCTCTCTGTCTCACTTGATTGGTCCCCCTCTAATCCTCCCCTCTATGCATATTTTGATCCCTCCTCTTTCTCACCCTTCTACTGATACTTTTCTCCCCTTTGGTTCTCCTCCTTTTTACTGTCGTCACTCATTTCTCTCCCCTTTGGTTCTCCTTTTGCCACAGTGAGTCTCTTTCTCCCTTTTCCTTCACCTCCAATTGCCTTCTTCTATCCCATTTACACATATTTCCACCCTTTTCCTGTCTATTTCATTGTCCCCTCCCTGTGTACTCCCTACCTAATTATTTAACCCCCCCCCTCCCCACACACACACACACACACACACACACCCCTTCCCAGTTTCCACTCGGCCTACATCAGGTCTGCAGTAACATTAGACCCGGGTAGAGTATTTCACGGGTAGAGTATTTCATGCAAGATGTTAACATTACACACCGTTTAGGTGGGTAACCTGACCTTGTCTTTGTGTGTGAATCAAAATCCACGATCATAATTCCATTTTTTTGTTTATTTGAAAAAAAAATATCAAATTATCGCAGTTACTTCTTTAATGTGTTTTTTTTAAAGGTTTGAAAGCTGCTGCAGCGAAAAGGCAGTGAAATTCAAACTTTGCCTCGAGCGGGATTAAAAATGTATGGTAAACAATAGCAATTAAGAGTCAGTCATTCAATCTTCCATCCATATGTGACCATCACATTACATCCAAGATATCATGTTAGAGCTGACACTCATGTTCTCATACACAACAGCAGGTGTTTTGGAGAATCTTTGCATGACAGATCTTATAATGCTTTATCATCTTGCCCCCACCTACCGACCTGACAATCTGTATACAAAATTACAGTATTGGGTGAATTTAAAGAAATTATTTACAAGTTAGATCACAGGTAGCCTGCATAGTGGTGATATATATATATATATACATCTACAACGACGACAGGGCCTTAAAGTTACTGCAATACTCTTCAATTGTCATTAAATCTGAAATCAAGTGTGAGTTATGAAACTTGTTTAAGGAAAGTTTCTAAAAACCATGCTTTCCTAAAGTTTTATAGTTTGAAACAGTGATACAGTAAATTGTTTTTAGCAAAATACAAAAAACAGGTACCTTTTTCTGCATCTATTGTAAAGATTTTAATAACGAATGCTATCTATCTATCAGACACATGGACGGTGTTATTGGTCAACGAAGCAGTCAGTGTTAATTCTGCCCTCAACTTACACACTATCCGAGGGCCTTATTGTTTTTAAACATAAGTTATATCCCGTTATATTTCTATTTGTTTTTTATATAATGTAAATGTTCTGTGTTTTTTCTGTGTCTCAATAAAGGAGCGGATTGCACGACAAGTTTGACAACCACTGTCGGAATGACCTCCTTGCCCCACGTACGTACATAATCACAATTACAATATTAAAGCAACAGAAAGTCTGAGGAAGAAACATGACAATAAGTAGTCACTAACATTTGTACAGTGTCTGGCCTCAAGCTGACAACTGTAAAATACAATACCTTTGTACTTGATCTAGATAATGAAAGAAGATTTTCCAGAGACGATTTAATTTCTCTAATGCAGTATTTGTAACGTATCTCGGTCCTGACTAGATGACATGAAGCTTTGAAGTAGGTGTGTATCTTTGGCGTATCGTTCCGATGCGTGCACACTAGAAATTGTTCTCTATTTCCTTAAAATTTACTTTTTGGCGTGTGCATACAGATATTTTTTTTAATTTTTGTTGCCTCAAGAAAACTGTGTTTTTTGATATGGCTGATATGGTTTGCGCAAAAGTCGTACAATTGTGTAAATAATTTATTCAGACCTACCGGGGACTAACTACGCGGCCACTCCCATTAATGAGTGTGTTCGGTAGCTAGATAGGACAGAGTAAGGGCTGAGACAAATGTCTTCCAATCACTTAGCAACAGCGAGTCCTGTAATTGATCATCGGGACTGCTGTATAATTCATTGCTTCTGACTTTCATCCTCTACCTCTGAAGTGCATTAAAGAAATGACATCATCAAAATTTAATGTCTGATATATTACAGGCGACAAGAAAATTCACGTCAAAACTCAAGCAACGCCTCGACCATATTGAAACGGAGACTTTTTTACGGTGAAGTCTCGACACTGTTTCAGGCACAAGGAACTCCTTATGGAGTTGAAAGATAACAGCATGTATCAATTTCTTACATGGTAGTGATCAATGAAATTGACTGATCACAAGGTATCTATTTAATATACTACCTCCACCTGAGGTATCTATATTATAAATCATTTACAGCTTGTCACACTGTCACTGTCATTATCCATCTGTAAGAGCTGTAATAGACTTGAAGCTCGGAAATGATCCTGGAAAATCTGCTGATCCCCCCAAACACAGTGCACTAATCTCTGTTGTTACAGCTTTCTTTTCCGCCTGTTTCTTACAGCCCTTCCCTCACTCCTATCTAAGCACTCCCTCCCTCTGCTCCGCCCCTTCCCCCACTCCCGGTCCAGTCTAGCCCCACTGAAAATCTTAATTTTGTTTCTTTCATCGTATAATTTCTCATCAAAGTCCCGTATAATGGTTTTAATTTCAGAAATGATTTATCAAAGCTATAGTCATGCTGGAAAAAACAGTTTCCAACACTTAGTTACAGCTTACAGGTATGGGGATGCTTTCACATCTCCGCTCCTTTCTTCATCCTTCAGACCACCATTCCCCTCATCACCCCCACAAACCTATTACCTATCAGAAATATTGACAATAACATGTGTCATTTGCTTTCTCAAGTGTGACGATGGCTGTATTGCTTCTTTTCATAAATAAATCATGTTTTCCTAAAGGTCTTGGATACTGGAGAAAAGACTTGGCCCCAGATAACTCTGATAGTGCTAACAATATGCAAGGGATCAATCTTTCATGATTTGTGTCGTCTCTTTATCCGAGTTGTCGGATCAATATGTGATGTTTAACTTCTTAAGCTGTGTAAATGTTACCTGATCAATGGAAACACAACAAGAAGTGGAGGTAAAAAGTGGACACAAACCTAATGACATTACGTTGAGGGCCCCCAGCCCTTCACTGTCAAGAAAACTGATACCATAGTAACCAATTAGTTGTAAGCAATTTGTGATTCTACTCAAACAGTCCGGAATCAATACAGACATTTTCTGTTTAATTTGGTCCATTGTGTGGAGACTGGAGCATCAAGTGTTTGCCTAAGTCGTTAGAACGCCCCATCACACCATTACTTCTACAAAGATCTTGTTTATATTCTATTGCTTTTAACACAGATATTTCTTGAAACCACGGTTTACATATTGTAATTGTTTTCTATCGTACCATTTTATAACTTTTAGGAAGTCACTTGTTAAATCCTATACTTTAAGCACGTAGCCACTATTATGACACACGAAAATATTTCTTACGACCTTTATCTATCCTCGTCATCCTTAAAACACCAGAAAATATTGGGTCCATCTATTGATTTAAATATATATCTTCTGCGTTATCTCAAAAAGTCATTACAATCATTTTCAGAATTCATTTTATTTACAGAAAATCTCAATGTAAGCACCTTCACAACATGTTAATATCACAATGATTATAATCACAAAAATAGAGGCAAATTAGACAGAAATAAAAAGTTGAAATATCAAAAATGCCGTTTTTTTGTATTTCTTTGGATGGACTTTTAAGCATCCCTGTCCCACTGCACCTTGAGTTTTTCATATCTACAGTATCTTCCCCTTAACTTCTGTTTGGATAAAACTGTAGCACATCGATTAAGGCCTGACACTTCCATTGACCAGAAAGTTAATTAAGTCAGTTAAAGAGTTAGACTATATATAACAGTCTGAAGTCCAGTTTTGGAACACCAGCCTAGCCCTACTGAACTTTTTTCCCACCAGAACACTGTTCATGATTATATTTTCCTTATTTGATCTTTATCACTTCTCATACTAGTCCCCAAAATTTAAGGATTTCTGTTTAGGAATGGTCTATCAAAGCTATAGTCATGCTGGAAAACACAGTTTCCAACACTTTAAGTTACAGTTTTTGGCAGTGGTACGGGGATCCTTAATGTGAATTTTGGAATAGACTCGCTTTAAAGAAAATCGTTAATTAAACGTACGAACTGACATTTGTATTTGTTGACAACAGGAGTCTCTAAATCTTGCCTGCAAATATTATCAGAAAACAGAGGAAGAAGTCTCTAAATTTTGTCTCATATATTAATTAGACAATTGGGATGGGAGTCCCTGCAACTTGTCAATTATCAGATTAGACTTCTGAGAAAAAGGGTAGGATACATCTGACTATGATAGAAAAGCACTTAAAATACAAGTATCTTCCTGTTGTATACTAAAATGTGTGTCATTCCTACTGGAAAGTTATGTATAGAATTATTTGTAGAAGTTCATGGGTCAGTTTCATCTTTGACATTAACTCAGTCATACCTGAAATTTCATATTGAACTTATATATTCCAACCTTTGAATTTTAGGAGTTCAAATGTGTCATCAGGGGGGGAACGAGTTAACCTGAATCTAATGTCAAAACAATTACAATGTGGCGCAGTTCGAATAATACAGGAGGAAGAAGTAAAACAATAACACAACATAGCTAATTATATATGTGTTCAGCAAAAGATACACATTTTGGGAAAAAATACACAAAATGAGAAAAATCTCTCACCTGAAATTGCTGAACCACTTGACGAGTTGGGCTGTGTTGTTCTTGTTGAACTTGACGTCAGGGAAATAGATCTTCAGAATGGCAGAACTCGGGTAGCGGACGTAGAAAAACATCAATTTGGCTTTCCTCAGGTGCATTGGTGTCAATGTAGTGGTGTAGACAAGGTTAAGGCAAACTTTCTCACAGATAAGTCGTTTTAAACGACAAGTTTTTCAAATTATTTCACATGATAATTATATGCCTATAAAAACTGATTATAATTGCATTTTTGCATTAAACAATACTGATAAATGCTGAAAAGGTATAAGTCATTATACAAAAACTATTTCAACCATTCAACACAAGATAAATACTGTTTTTAAAATTTCTTTAAAAAGATTTTATTATCTCATTCACCCCTACATAACTAAACTGGACTTGCCCAGCCTTTGATTTGGTAAGGTTCAAATGCGACTAAATTAGGGGTAAATGGGTTAAAAGTCATGTGGAAATTCTCAAACAATAAATAGCAAAATAGAAAAATAAATGTTGATTTACATATTTCTTCTAGTCTTTCATCATATGATAAAGGTCATTCAGGGACAAGTGGCTGAAGAAAAGCAAAAAAAGGAAATAATTAGAACTGTTATCCCTTGTGTAAGGTTATAATGTTAAAATCCTACTACACCTACTGACTGTGTAAGTTCTTAAAGTGCAAGTTGTGAAAAGCTCTGTCAGCATAATAGCATATTAAAATAAATTTTGAATTTGCAATATTTTCATAAATATTAAAACTGCAACCAAAATCTGCTTGTCGTGGGATTTAAAAAGATCGCTATTGAGTTGTAATACAAAACAATTCTCGTAATTCTGCCATTATTGTTAAAAAACAATTTGTTGATTTTTTGTATCCATGTATCATTGAACTGAACAAGCATGATAGCCCCAGGGTAATTATATACCTGAAGCATTAGAATAACAAATCCTATTTTTAAGAATATCATGACTTCAATTCTCAAAATCATTTTTATTTTAAGGGCTACATTTCCTCAATCTTAAATTGAAAGAGCAAAATATTCANTCAGTTTTGGGGATGAGACTAGAGACTATTTATGATTAGGGAGGATAGTGTAGAAATATGGATATTTTCCAAAGATGGTCAGGTTCATTGCATGTCTATGCTCCCGTCCACCATATACACACACATTCTAATTATTATTATAAAGGTTGAAAATGAAGTAATCGGTATTAATAAAGAGACAAGCTGGAGACGGCTGTACTACCACAAGATAAACATCAGTCTGTTGACCTCGATAGAAACCTTCTTCAAGGTCAATCCGTTATCTGTCACTACCACCAACTTATATATATATATATATATATTGACGGAGAACTTCCTTGTACACAGATATACAAACAAACCTAATAATATACTGTCAAACACTTATCACTCAGGAAGCCATCCTTTAAATGTAACTTTGAAATATTTTCTTGATAAGATAATGGCTATCATTATGTTGAGAAGACTATTATCATTTAAAACTCAACCTACTCACTGACAAATATTGTCAACTTGTCAAAACACAGCACATCTGGTTTAAGACATCCATTGGCATGAGTTTCAGCAATATTTCACAATTCAAAATATATAAAGCTATGTGGTTATTAAGCCTGGATTAACAAATACGTTCCAAATTTTTGATAAATATCAGCAGCCAAATAAAAATCAAAATACGAGTGCATGAGGAATAAAAACAGTTTTGCACTTAGTGTTATGCCTAATAGGGTTAAGTCCCTAGAAGCTCCCACGAAGCTGGACATTTAGTCCAAGCGTTTTCATTTCATTAACTAAAACAGAACAGTGACTGAATAAATCAATGCTTTGGTAAAACCTGGGACACCTTTTATAATAATATATTGAACGGTCTTGTCCTGTATCCACACATAGAAATCATATGGCCCCAGTACAGCCTGCAACACTCTCTAATAAGGCTGTGGAGAATATCGCAAGGAAATGTAAGGCAATGAAATTGCTTCAGATATTGTATTGTTCATATCTTATTGAACAATTTTCATTCATAATGTAACAAGACAAACAGCATTTGCTTAAAAATACTGAAATAAGCCTGAACCGTTATTTCTAAATGTTCTCTAATGTTTTTAAAGATAAGCTTCCGAAGCTCTGCTTGCTGTCACATACTCTAGTCTCAACGTGTTTGTAAAAAATATGACACACTTCACAGTGTTGCTGAATAAATAATTCATGGCAATTTTCAATGAAAAACAGGGAATGAAAACGTTATGAGTTTCAGACAGGCTTTCAGCAAAAGCCAACGTTTTCTTATGTTGAATTTAATTCCATGATGATTTCTTGAAGCTTTTGTGCTAAAAAATTAGTCACGAACGTCACTGACCCGTAGATGTTGGATGATAATGGTCCTTATCCTCTTAAAATATCCAGGTTCTATTGTTTAGACAAGGACACACTTAATAATTTGTGTGTTCCAGTCACCGTTTCCATCATGGTTTATCTATGAGAGTACATATAAAGAACAATCTTGGCCTCATTAAACACCCCCCCC